>NW_027617691.1:7500-72500 GCF_964187855.1 Myxine glutinosa
CGGAGGGGGAGGAGGAGAAGGGAGGGGGGGAGGAGAGGGGAGGGGGAGGGGAGGGGGAGGAGAGGGGGAGGGGGGAGGGGGAGGGGAGGGGGGAGGGGGAGGGGAGGGGGAAGGGGGAGGGGGAAGGGGGAGTGGAGGGGGAAGGGGAGGGGGAGGGGGGAGGGGAGGGGAGGGGGAGGGGGAGGGGGAGGGGGAGGGGGAGGGGGGAACGGCTAGCTTGGCAAGCGATAGCAGGCTTTTTACTTTTATTTTTACCTCAATGAGGGCTATATATATAGTCCGTGCTTGGAGCCTTCAAGTTCAACATAAAGTTTTTTTATGAAAAATAATGCAGATGTATAACAATCCACCAATGCAAGTTCAGAAATGAATGCAGATCCTTTACTTTGCGATACAAACGCAATTCCCGCCATTTCCACTCACAATCGAGGCCCTCCACAGCTACCGCGCCTCTTCTTCCTCCTACAACTTCGTCTCACTTCTTTCACTCAAAATGCACAAAATTTTGCCGCATGAAATTATGTAGAGGCCACGTCGGGGGGATATAAGGTAGATAAGGAAGGCGTTGTAACAGAAGAATCAAAATAAAAGTGGAAGAACATAAGGAAATGGGAGCTATTCTGGACCCACAGCCAAACCCGACAAACCATTGCAATACACCCCGAACGTCTAGCGCCGCCACAAACTACACCATGGAATTGCAGCTGGCGCGGTTTTTTTAAACCATTGATATTAAAATAAAACGTAGCCTAAAACCACCGGGATTTTATGCTGATTCCGAATCTGTGTCTAAAACTTTTCTCCGATGTGTAGTTCTTGAGTTATAAGCGGACATCCAGACAGACACACACACACACACACACACACACACACACACACACACACACACACACACACACACAGACACTCCTCCTTTATATTTATATATATATATATATATATATACATATATATATATATACAGTACAGTATACTCAATAGCTCAGTGGGCTGTCACCACGCAAGTGATAATGTCTGTGGGTTAGAGTCCCAGGTTGAGTAAGAATTTGTCACACTAGCCCCACGCAGGAATTTACTTCGTTTATATTATATATACAGTGGACCCTTGACTTACGAGTTTAATTCGTTCTGTGACCGAGCTCGTAACTCAAATTGCTCGTTTCTCAAATCAAATTTCCCCATTAAAATGCATTGAAATGCTATTAATCCGTTCCAACCCACCAAAAACCACACCAATTTTTTTTAAAATATACAGTATATATAAAAATATCTCGCGCTTTATATTTCACCTGTATGCAGCATACAAGTTGGCAGGATAGCCTGGACTGGAGGTACGCACACTTGACTCTAAAGTCTAAACTGTCCAGCCTGGGTTTGAATCCCGACCCAGCTATAACCTGTCATGGGTGAATCACAGGCAGGGTGATTCATCAATGTGTGTACCGCTAAACTGGGCGCCCCGTTTGCGTCCCATTAGTTGTTGGATGTTAAGGATCTCACCGTGTTTTCCACAAAGAGATAGCGAGCTATCGCCGGCACTCTGAACAAGTTGTGGCCTGGCATGCTCTTCTCCTCTGCCGTTATATACGTCCTCCTCGGCATCTTTTTCCAGAAGAGCCCTGTCTCGTCACAGTTGAAGATTTGCTGGGGGATGTATCGTTCGGCTTCTATCAGTTCGGCAAAAGTTATAATAAAATCTTCAGCTGCCTTCACATCTGCCTCACCAAGTCGACAACACGCACACCTCGCTCATGTTTTTCGACGATTGCGTGTTTTATATCCAAGCACATCATCCTCTTCTTCTTCTCAGTTATAATAAAATCTTCAGCTGCCTTCACATCCGCCTCACCAAGTCGACAACACGCACACCTCGCTCATGTTTTTCGACGATTGCGTGTTTTATATCCAAGCACATCATCCTCTTCTTCTTCTCAGTACCGTGTTTTCCACAAAGAGAAGGCGAGCTATCGCCGGCACTCTGAACAAGTTGACGGCAGAGATACTGTACTTGCACGGCAAGATAACCACGTGACCAGAACCCACCTGGTGGCGTAAACTCAAAATAACCAACATGCGAAAACAAAAATGCAGCGCTATACGACAGAGATACTGTACTTGCACGGCAAGATAACCACGTGACCAGAACCCACCTGGTGGCGTAAACTCAAAATAACCAACATGTGAAAACAAAAATGCAGCGCTATACGACAGAGATACTGTACTTGCACGGCAAGATAACCACGTGACCAGAACCGTCCTGGTGGCGTAAACTCAAAATAACCAACATGCGAAAACAAAAATGCAGCGCTATACGACAGAGATACTGTACTTGCACGGCAAGATAACCACGTGACCGGGTGGCGAACGCTCGTAACTCAGATCTCGGCTCGCATCTCAAAGCAATAAACCGCCCGAGCGACGGCTCGTATCTCGAAAAACTCGTAAGTTGGGGCACTCGTAAGTCAAGGTTCCACTGTATATATATACACACACATTTATATTGTTGTGGATCCCGTGTTTGTCGACGTACTAAGGGGGGGGGGGGGGGATTAAGACCACGTTTCCCCACAGACACCGGGTCCACGGGCCCGAGGGGAGGGAGGGATGGGGGGGAGGAGGGGGGAGGGAGGGAGGAGGAGGGAGGAGATAGGACGGAGATAGGATGGAGGGGCACGTACACTTTAAACATTTATATACATGTGGGATGTGGGATATATACATGTGCCGTGGGACATGTGTAGGTGTACGTGTGTGTGTATACATGTGTGTGTGTGTGTGTGTGTGTGTGTGTGTGTGTGTGTGTGTGTGTGTGTGTGTGTGTGCATACTGCATATGTGCATATCTGTGTGTGTGTATGTGCATGTGTATGCATGTGTGTCGGTGTACATGTGTGTGTATATGTGTGTGTATGTGTGTACGTGTGTGTGTGTATATATATATATATATGTGTGTGTGTGTGTGTGAGTATGTGTTTATATATGTGTGTGTGTGTGTATATGTGTGTATGTGTGCATGTGTGTACATGAGAGACAAAATTGTGAGGAACAGAAATGAAAAAACGAGATGTGTTTGTGTGTATGTGTATATGTGTGTGTACATGTGTACATGTGTGTGTATGTGTGTGTATATATGTGTGGGTGTACGTGTGTGGGTGTATGTGTGTGTGTGTGTGGGTGTGCACACACATGCATTCTCATGTTATCAGAAGTAAATACATTGTGTAGATTACATCATTTGTGCATCTGATAAATTGCCAGTAACCATTTTGTGAAACTGAATGTGCAGGTGCAGCATCTAACTCAATATGTCGAAATGTCACATACGTCCATGCCCATGAAAAGTTACAAATGAATTACCTTCTTGCCCCTGGAAAGGCAATGGCAAACAATCCAGGTGATTTCTTGCTTTAAAGACTGCTGTGGCAGTACTCAATTCAAGAATGATGCATCAGGTTGAAATCCATACATTTGACGAGCTCAAAATTAAACTCCACGTAAATAAAAAAAAAACAACATTAAATGGGCAAACCAGGTGAGATGCTGTCTGTGAAAAGCACAGAACTACCCAAAACCCAATGCAGTGTCAGCTGCTCTGTTGCATTGCTAACCACAGCATCACTCAGCCCACATGGCTTTCGAAGCCTTTTTTGGCAGGATCGTCAACACACCCCCTGGGGAAAAGAATCAATCCACGGATGCGTGTCTGGCTCCTTGGCCGTCATCACCGCGGAGTGGATTCCCCACACAGTGATCTCACATGCCATCCCATGAGAGGGTGTATACCTACGGCACTTTTTATCTGGAATTTTTTCACAGACTATAACATACCTGGTTTGCCAATTTTACGTTGATATTCATCCCACTAGCTACAGTCACGTGAAAAAGTAAGTACACCCCATGTAAAGTTTTGACTTTTTCAACATATTTCAACATACAGCTATTTGATCTTCATTTCAACAATATTGACAGATAAAGGTGATATAATATAACAAATATCATGAAACATTTACATTTTGTAGTCCATTGTATAATTTAAATAAACATAAATGCAAATTTCGCATGTGGAAAAAGTAAGTACACCCCCACATTTATCACTACTTCAAATACCTAAAATTAGAATCAGGTGCACCAGCTCAGGTGCAAATGATTAGAACATCATTAGAGAGGATCTTGGAGGAACCTGTCTTATTTAAACCTCAGACATTTCACTTGGTTTGCTCTTTGTTGTTGAAGTGTGCGGCGTCACCATGCCTAGATCAAAAGAGCTCTCTGAGGCCTTCAGAAAGAAGGTTATAGAAGCCTACGAATCTGGGAAGGGATTTAAAAAGATCTCCAAACAATTTGAAATAAATAATTCGACTGTCCGGAAGATCATCTGCAAGTGGAGAAGATTCCAAGCAACTGCCAACTTGTTCAGGCCAGGCCGCCCCAGCAAGTTCAGCCCAAGAGCAGACCGCAAGATGCTGAAAGAAGTCTGTAAGAACCCCAGAATGTCATCACGGGACCTACAGGTAGCTCTTGCCACTGTTGATGTCAAAGTGCACGAGTCTACCATTAGAAAGAGGCTGCACAAATTTGATCTACATGGGAGGTGTGCCAGGAGGAAACCTTTGCTGTCCAGAAAGAACATCAGGGCAAGACTAAAGTTTGCCAATGAACACCGAGGCAAAGACCAGCACTTCTGGAACAATGTGCTCTGGACAGATGAGTCAAAGGTAGAGCTATTTGGCCACAGTACCAGAAGACATGTTTGGTGAAAACCAAAGACAGCATTTGACCACAAAAACCTGATACCAACTGTAAAGCATGGTGGTGGAAATATTATGGTTTGGGGCAGCTTTGCTGCATCAGCGCCTGGGCAGCTCACCATCATAGAATCCACTATGAATTCTTCATTGTACCAGAGAGGTGCTTGAGGATAATGTGAGGCCATGTGTCGGAAAGTTGAAGCTCAACCGAAGGTGGACCTTGCAACATGACAATGACCCTAAACATACCAGTAAATCCACCAAGGAATGGCTGAAAAGAAATAAATTGAGGGTTCTGGAATGGCCAAGTCAAAGCACGGATCTAAATCCCATCGAGATGTTGTGGAGGGATTTGAAACGAGCTGTGCATGCGAGAAACCCCTCAAACATCGCACAGCTGAAAGAATTCTGCATAGAGGAGTGGGCAAAAATTTCTCCAAGACGATGTCAGAGACTGGTAGACAGTTATAAGAAACGCCTACTTGAGGTTGTTTCTGCCAAAGGGGGCAATACCACCTATTTTTGCCAAGGGTGTACTTACTTTTTCCACATGCGAAATTTGCATTTATGTTTATTGAAATTATACAATGGACTACAAAATGTAAATGTTTCATAATATTTGTTATGTTATATTGTGGCGGACACAAAAGCCCACTGGCGTGGTGACATCATTCCGCGCACCAAGTGGGCGGTGGCCACGCACCAGGGGTAGGCGTGGCCTCATGATATACACCGGGCGCCCAGCCCGGGACAGTACAGTGTTACAGTGTAGTCTTACAATAAAGACGTTTATATGTTACCGCTTGTCCGCTTCCTCCTTGCTCACAAGCAGCGCGCGTAACGCCGCGCTTTACTGGTGACCCTCGACGTTGGATCTGCTGGAGCGATCCTTCCACACGCGACGCCATCGCCATGGCCGACTTCGTCAAACTTCCGGAATTTTGGGAGGCTCAGGCCGAAGTCTGGTTCGTCCAGGCCGAAGCCCAATTTCAGCTTCGGCGCCTCACCGGCGATGACACGCGCTATTGCCACGTCGTCGCCTCCCTCGGGCCCGGCACGGCCGCTCGAGTTGTGTCCATCCTTCGCCACCCACCGAACGGCCACAAGTACGAGGCACTCAAGCGGCTACTCCTAGCCACGTTCGGCCTTACGGACGACGCACGGGCCGACCGCCTCCTGGATCTCCCCGAGCTCGGTGAGACGCGCCCGTCGGTCCGAATGGACCATATGCTGTCACTGTTGGGCGACGAAGCCCCCGGTTCGCTATTCCGGGCGCTTTTCCGGCGCCAACTTCCAGCGCAGGTCCGCCTCGCGTTGGCCGGGACCGAGCTAACGGAACCCCGAGCATTGGCGGCCGAGGCGGACAGGTACTTCGCCGCTTCGGACATGCGGGCGAGCGTCGGCGTGGCCGTCACGGCCCTCGACGCTGATGTTCAGCAGCATGTTCCACAGCATCAGCTTCTACAGCACGCTGATGTTCAGCAGCATGCTGATATGCACCTCGTGAACGCCGCCACGCCCCGCCCACCGCCGCGGCGAAAACCGCCACCGCGGGGAAACCCGCCAACTCCACCGGCCTGGCGGAGCCAGCCGCGCTCCTCCAGCTCCACCACCTGGTGCTGGTTCCACGCCAAGTTCGGCCACGAAGCTCGGCGGTGTCATCCGCCGTGCTCCTTCAACGGGTCGGGAAACGCCCGGGCCGGCGCTCAATAGTGGCGATGAGCGCCGGCCATTCGAACAGCCTGCTGTTCATAACGGACACCTTCTCCAGGCGCCGTTACCTGTGCGACACGGGAGCGCAGGTGAGTGTCATTCCCGCCGGCACGTCAGACAAGCACGCCGCGGGTGGGGGCCCCGCGCTGCTTGCCGCGAACGGGACGCCCATCCGTACGTACGGAAAACGCTGCCTCTCTCTGCGGTTTGGAGGGCAGGTTTTCCGATGGACGTTCGTCACCGCCGACGTGCCCATGGCACTGCTTGGCGCGGACTTCCTGTGCGCTAATGGGCTCCTGGTCGACGTCAAGCGCAGACGGCTTGTCCAGGCCGAGACGTTCAGCTCGCTCGCTTGTGCGTTGCCCAGCTCAACGAGCGGCTTGCCAAGCGCCTTGCCGAACGATTCGGTTCCGGCCACGTTGGTCTGTACGCTTCCGGCAGCGGACGCATTCACCCGCCTCCTCGCCGGCTTCCCGGCCCTCACGCGGCCCACCTTCTCGGCGGGGGCCGTCAAGCACGGGGTGGCCCATCACATCCCCACCGTCGGGCCACCGGTCTACGCCCGGGCACGCCGCCTCGAGCCGACGAAGCTGGCGGTGGCAAAAGCGGAGTTCGCTACCCTGGAGCGACTCGGCATCGTTCGGCGCTCAGAGAGCGCTTGGGCGTCGCCGCTGCACATCGTGCCGAAGCCCGGCGGGGGATGGCGACCATGCGGGGACTATCGCCGTCTCAATGACGCCACGACTCCCGACCGCTACCCCGTCCCCCACATTCAGGACTTTTCCGCCCGTTTGGCGGGCAGGTCCTTCTTCTCGAAGGTGGACCTCATACGCGGCTACCATCAGGTCCCCGTCAGGCCGGAGGACGTCCCGAAGACGGCGGTCATCACGCCATTCGGACTCTTCGAGTTCTTGCGCATGCCCTTCGGTCTGAAGAATGCGGCTCAGGCGTTCCAGCGACTGATGGACAGCGTCCTGCGCGACTTGGATTTTGTCTACGTTTACCTGGACGATATCCTCGTCGCCAGCGCGTCCCGCGAAGAGCACCTACGCCACCTACGCACGCTCTTCGAACGCCTGGGCCAGCATGGCCTGATTGTGAACCCCGCAAAGTGCCGGTTCGGCGCCGCCACAATCGATTTTCTGGGGCACCGTGTCACCAGGCACGGAGCCGTCCCCCTACCGGCCAAGGTGGAGGCGGTGAAGGGGTTTCCGCGCCCCCGCACGATCAGAGGGCTGCAGGAGTTCCTGGGCATGGTGAACTTTTACCATCGGTTCCTGCCCCGTATCGCCCAGCTCCTGCGCCCCCTGCACGAAGCTCTCCGAGGTAAGCCGGGCAAAGGCGACGTTACCTGGACCGAGCAGATGGACACGGCGTTCACGGGCGCGAAGCTCGCCTTGGCTAACGCCACCATGCTCGCGCACCCGGCGCCCGATGCACCGATCGCCCTCACCACCGATGCCTCGGACTACGCGGTGGGCGCAGTGCATGAGCAATGGGTGCGTGGAGCTTGGCAACCGCTGGCGTTCTTTAGCCGGCAGCTTCGCCCGCCCGAACGCCGTTACAGTACCTTCGACCGCGAGTTGCTCGGACTTCACTTGGCGGTCAGGCACTTCCGCCATCTGCTCGAGGGCCGGGCGTTCACTGCCTTCGTCGACCACAAGCCGCTGATCTTTGCGATGGGCAAAGTCACCGAGCCGTGGTCGGCCCGGCAGCAGCGTCACCTCTCGGCCGTGTCCGAGTACACGACGGACATCCAGCACGTCGCGGGGAAGGACAACCCGGTGGCGGATTGCCTTTCCCGGGCCGTCGCCCACGCAGTCCACCTCGGCATCGACTATGCCCGGATGGCAGCGGACCAGGCCGCTGACCCCGACGTCCAGGCCTTGCGGACCGCCGTCACGGGCCTCCGCATCACCGAGGTGCCGTTTGACGGCGCGGGCGCGGCCCTCTTGTGCGACGTCTCCCTCGGGCGTCCTCGCCCCATCGTGCCCGCGGGCTGGCAGCGCCAGGTGTTTGACGCCATCCACGGCCTGTCCCACCCGGGCGCGAGGGCCTCCCAAAGGCTGATCGCCGACAAGTTCGTCTGGCATGGCCTCCGGAAGGCCGTCCGCGGCTGGGCCAGGACGTGCCTCGCGTGCCAGCGCGCCAAGGTGCACCGGCACACCCAGGCCCCGTTGGCCCCGTTCACGGTGCCGGAACGCCGGTTTGACCACGTCCACGTGGACCTGGTGGGACCTCTGCCCCCCTCGCGGGGTTTCACCTACGTCCTCACCATGGTGGACCGCACCACCCGGTGGCCGGAGGCCGTGCCCTTGGCGTCGACAACGACGGCCGATGTCGCGCAGGCTTTCATCGCCACCTGGGTCGCCCGGTTCGGCGCCCCCTCAGACATCTCATCCGACCGCGGCCCCCAGTTCACCTCGGAGCTCTGGGGGGCGGTTGCGCAGGGGCTCGGGGTCCGGCTGCACCGAACCACGGCCTACCATCCCCAGGCTAACGGCCTGTGTGAGCGATTTCACCGCTCATTGAAGGCCGCGCTCCGGGCCACCCTCCGCGACGGCGGCTGGGTCGACAGGCTCCCCTGGGTCCTGCTGGGCCTCCGGACGGCGCCCAAGGAGGACCTGCGCGCATCCGCGGCGGAATTGGTCTTCGGGCAACCGCTGCGGGTGCCGGGCGAGTTCCTCCCCGACTCCACGGCACCATGGTCCGCGGCACAGCAGCGCTCCGCTCTACAAGAGACCGCCCAGAGGTTCGCCCCGGTGCCAACGGCATGCCACGGGCACCCACCGACGCACGTCGCCCCGGAGCTTCGCACGGCGGAGTACGTCTTCGTCCGCCACGATGCCCATCGGACACCACTGCGGCCCCCGTACGACGGGCCTTTCCGCGTGCTGGAGACCGGGGCGAAGCACTTCACCCTGGACATCGGCGGTACTCCTGACCGCGTTTCGGTAGACCGCCTCAAGCCGGCCCACCTCGATGTGGACCATCCACCGCCAGTGGCCCGACCCCCACGTCGGGGCCGCCCTCCTGCGGGCGGACCCCCGGCACCGCCCAGCCCCGCCGCCACGCCGCCCCCCGGTCCTGCACCCATCCCAGGGGCAGCCAGGGGCATCCCACCTGGCATCCCTGCACCCCGGACGCCGCCGATCGCCAGGGGGCGCTTCGGCCGGGTCATTCGTCTGCCCCGCAAACTGGCCCTCCAGGTGCGCGGGAATTCTGGGGGGGCGCGTGTGGCGGACACAAAAGCCCACTGGCGTGGTGACATCATTCCGCGCACCAAGTGGGCGGTGGCCACGCACCAGGGGTAGGCGTGGCCTCATGATATACACCGGGCGCCCAGCCCGGGACAGTACAGTGTTACAGTGTAGTCTTACAATAAAGACGTTTATATGTTACCGCTTGTCCGCTTCCTCCTTGCTCACAAGCAGCGCGCGTAACGCCGCGCTTTAATATCACCTTTATCTATCAATATTGTTGAAATGAAGATCAAATAGCTGTATGTTGAAAAAGTCAAAACTTTACATGGGGTGTACTTACTTTTTCACGTGACTGTACAGCTTAAAGTTCATTAAGAACTGATGATGCCTATCTAACCAGGGTAGGCGTGTGGTAGGCACCCACTGTTAATCAGGACCCTTGTAGCAAGTGTTGGTGTGGGACAGGGTCTCATGACACACACAAACACACACACACACACACAAACACACACACACACACACACACACACACACACACACACACACACACACACCAACATATACGTCCCAAACCAGCAGTTATCAATGCCCAGTAAGTGCAATATTATACTTTTAGAATGTTATAGATTTTCCAAGTATATCCAACATAATCTGTATGCGCTTAACATCCAACACCTCTGTTATAAATATTGTGTTTGTGGGCAATTGTGTAAATAAAACAGCAAGGAAGGTAACAATATGATAGGACTTTAAAGAAATTTATTAAATAATTTGACACGTGAAATTAACAAACTTATTTATTAATTTATTTCCACCCAACACAGACACTTAACAACAATTTTGCCCTTGTCACTGAATAATGAGGGCCATACAAACATACATATCTTTTCTACCCCAGGTTAATACATTTAATATATATATATTGAACTAAGAAAGCACACTAACCCTATGACATGTCATGTCATCGGGTTAGTGTGCTTCCTTCGTTAAATTTAATGCTCCTGACTGCCTAATTGTTGATGAGCAGAGCAGAGACAACGTGTCAGCGTGGCAGGCGACATTTGTTGCTTACAGGTTGTGCAGCAATTGCTGGGGTGAGACTCAACCTGTGCCTTACTTCCTAGTCAAGTTAGGGGGTTCAATCTGTACACATATACATTATATATATATATATGTAATTCTTATTTTGTTGTTGCGGAACCCGGGTTTGTCGACGTACTAAGGGGAGTTTATTAGCCCGCTCCCCCTCAAACTCCGGGTCTACGCAGGCCATCGACCGCGACTAAGCTCGTGATCAACGGATTGCTAAGCAATTTCAACCGCCAATATACCAACCACACGCCGAAGCGTTTGCTGGTCAAATAATCGTTATCAAATAATCAAATAATCGCCGAAGCGTTTGCTGGTCAATTGCAGGCGTGGCCCTGTCAGCGAGCCAACCAGGGCTGAGGTGAGCTCATTGATAGGCGTGTCTCGATGAAGCGTGGCTTGATTTCTACGCGGGCTATATAAGCGCAAGCGCGGCGCATTTACACGAAGAAGGGAGAGAAGTGCGGTTGTTGAAAGAAGCCCAAGAGGAGAGAGGGCACGGACTGTGCAGAGGTTGGGCGAGATTGCATCATCGATTGTATTGAACTGCGCATACGGTCGTGCAAAGGACTACCCCCCCCCCCCCCCCCGCCACGTATAAGGTCTGACGGCGTGCCAACAGTACGCGCTCGCCGCTGCACGAGTCAACACCCTGAGCCGGACTCGAGTGAAGCTGGAGCCGGACCTCAATGCCTACCATCTGCCTAGGCCCTTCTCCTCCTTCCAGCCATTCCTTCCTGCCATTCCCTGTTCATGTGAGTCTGTTTGTTTTGTCCGGGTTGTAATATAAGACTGTTTTAAGGTTGCCCTGTGTATCTGCTTCTTCCTCTTCCTGTACAGTCCTACCTTTCGTTTCTTCTTTGGTTTTGGTTTTGTATATAATAAATAAATTACACCTGTTCCTTCTTATTCTTTGGGGTTTCCTCTCATCCGGTCGCTTTAGTCTTTTCCCTGATTGAATACCTGTGGCGCGATTTTGGCCAAACGCTCGGAGTCGGGTTAGTCCTTTGTTAATGGCTCGAGCTGCGGATTGCTAAACCGCTCGGCAATCTTCCATCTTATCCACGGTTCGAGCAGGGACTCATTTCCCTGCTTTGTGGAGAGATTGGTGAAGGTATTTGGGAAATCCTTGACCAATCACCCTGGCCAATCTCATCCCGCAAAGGAGCGAGATAGTTCCAGGACTCGGACAGCCAGCTTAAAAGTCGAGGGGATTAAACCCCCCCTCGGTAAGGGGAGTGCAGAAACCGAGATCCGTAACAATATATTGTTACGGATCCCGGTTTTTAGAACCTTCACTTTGTAAAATAATAATTCTTGTAAATATCCCCCTTTGTAAAGATTACACCCTAGTTAGTTCATATTGCAACACGTAGGACACCATAGATTCTTCTTTAGTTATTTCATTAGTCTATGTTTCAGTTAAGGATCTGTTTCCAATAGTTTGACTCTGCGTTGTGTTAATCAAATAACCTAGGCCCCTTCAATTATCCCCAATCTCTCTCTCTCTCTCTCTCCAAAGTGCCAGTAGCCGTATCTGCCTTTTTGGTTTGTTTGCTGGCCTCAGGCCACCATTACGCACGCGGTCAAGTTGGAGAAAAAGAGAGGAGCGGCCAGGAACACAGGCATGGCCCCCTCAACGCGTCACGAGGGGAGGTACTGATGAACCCTCGCGGCCAATCCGGGCCGAGGCATGTTCACCGGTAGGCGGAGCAAAGCGGACGCGGCTTACTACGCGAAGCTTGCAATAAAAGCGCGAGCGCGAAGCCTTTTTGAAGAGAAGAGAGAGGCGGAGAGGGATGAACGAGAGAGCAGATGCGAGGAGAGAACATTGGCAAAAGATCGGCCAACGCGAGAGAACAGCACAGAGGCGGCAAATATAAGAACATTACGCAGAGGATCGTTTGGGATGATCGGTTTTGACACGAACCGCCGTTGGTTTTGAGCACGTTCGGTATGCTATACGTACGCGCATTCCAGCCCCTCGCATTTGTAAGGTCCGGTCGAGCGCCAACAACGCCAGCTGCCTGCGATTCTTCGCGGCGGACCGGGAGCCTGGAACCATCTGCCTGGACCTTCCTCCCCTACCAGCTACCATTCCATGTGAGTCTGTTTGTATTGTCATGGGCGTGTTATATAAGTGTATAAGGTTGCCCTATGTCCTTTTATTTCCTCTCCTTGTATATTCCCTTCTTTCGTTTCCTCTTTTAGATAGTAATAAATCATATTTGTTCTTCCTTTACCTTTCTTATTCTTTGGTTCCTCTCATCCGGTCGCTTTAGTCTTTTCCCCATTGAGTACCTGTGGCACGATTTGGCCAACCGCTATAATCGGGTTTAGTCCTTTTGTTAACAGCCTGAGTCGTGGCTCGCTTCGCTCGGCGTGTCCATTACAGCCGCGGCTCGGGCGGGGCTCATTTACTCGCTTACCGGAAGGCGCTGGCAATTAGGTAATAGGAACAATTGGCCTACCACCCTATTCAGCGCTGACTGGAAGTGACGTCATAGCTCCAGGACCGGAGACGGCCAGCTTAATAGACGAGGGGATTAACCCCCCCCCCCCCCTCGGTAAGGGGAGTGCCGTACTCCGAGATCCGTAACAATTGGTGTCAGGAGTGGGATTGGACCCGAACCAAATTTTTAACATCTGAAAAAAAATTGGTCAAAATTACGAGCGGCCAAAATCTAGTATCTAATATCCAAATTATAATCGTGCCATGGATGATCAAGGCAGTCGGATGCCTGTGGGGGAGATAGAAGAGGGGGTAGAGTCGACCCAGGACCCCAGGGAGGAGATGGGGGAGATAGAGGAGGAGGTTGGAGAAGGTGTAACAGTGGGGGTTGCAGGCGCACAAGATGGCGGCGCCTCGCACGTGGTCGCGGCAGCACAAGATGGCGGCGCCTCGCACGTGGCGACGAGGGCCGCGCCCGCTGCACAAATCGAGGGGATGAATGTGCAGGACCTCATGGCGCAGATTTATGCAGTCATACAAATGGGGAATGAGGGATTAAAAAATGAATTGGGAAGCCAAATTGGGGGCCTAGAAGTCAAAATTGGGGGATTGAGAGACGGGTTGAGTAAGTTGGAAGATAGAATGGGGGAGCGATTAGAAAGCCAAGTTGGGGGGCTAGAAGGCAAATTAGGGGGCGAATTGGAGGACGTGAATGGCCAAGCCAAAGCAATTAATGAGGGGTTGGCGAGGGACAAAGCCACGTATGAGGCAAAATAATTGGAAAGGGAGGTTAACCGCAGGTCGAGCGGGAGGGGCACATGGGTATGCGACGAGGTAGCGCGGTGTGAGAAGCGCGGAGAAAGCGAGGTGGAGCAAAGCACAGCCGGGTGGACCGAGATAGAAATCGCGACACGGGGTGTGATAAACCCGACGGCCGCTGAATTGGACAGGGCAAATTCATGTGCAGCGGCGGAAAAAGAAATTAGAATTGGAAAAGTAACCGAACCAATAGTAGTGGAAATTGGGTTGGAAGCGACGCCGGACGTAGAAAAGCACTCGCGGCAGGGAGAGATGGAAATTGCACAAAGTCTGGATTCGCATCGTGATGCTGTGCTTATTAACCCCAATGAAAGTTTGCAGGTGGTGTTGGAGTGAGGAGGAAGAAGTGCCCAGGTGAGTCGGGCTGTATATTGTGCGGGGAGATTTTGCAGGAGAATGTTTGGCGCGAGAGAGTTTCTTGCGCGTTTGGGATTGAGACGGCACCCGGGCGTTGGTGGAGGGTCCCTTGTGAGTGGTGTGAGTGGAAATGGCGTGTTTGTGAGGAAAAAGTGTGCGTCGGAGGGTATGTGCGAAACCGAGTGTACGGAGTGCGACACGGAGAGTGAGCTGGTTGTGGCGCATGTGCGGGAGGGCACATCGGAGCACGTGATGGTGAGTGTTACAGAGGATGTAACCGGAGAGTGTGCGCAAGAGTTGGCGCGAGAGTGTGCGGTGATGATTGGGTGTGCAGAAGAGTGCACACCCGTGGTGAGTGTTACGGAGGACGTAACGGGGGAAGAAAGTTGTGGAACGGAGTGTATGATAACAGAGTGTGCGAATGGTGGAATGGATGCGCAATAATGTGCGCGAGTAGAATGCATGGGATGTACGAGAGGCGTTGGCGCTCCGGGTTTGGTGAATGTAAAAAGGAACGCGTGGTGTGAGCATGTGAGGGGAGCATCGACGTTGACTGCGGCAGCGGTTAGGCCGACGTATAGCCGACGCGAGCCATCGGTCCGTGCCGGGCTTGTGTACTGCGGGAACCGGTGAGGGTCGTAATCACGGCGGTTTCAAAAGAACTGCCGTGCGCGATCCGCACCGGGCCCCGCCCTGCACGGTCGAATCCGCGCTTTGCCAGGCAAAGCGGGCGGCCCGGTTCGAGAGGAAGGAGGAGGGGTCGGAACGGCGCCCCCTAGTGGTGGCGGCGCTCCACCCGGGCAAGGCAAGGCCATCGCGCATGGGAGCGAAAAGCCCCGTGCCGGGATGGTGCTTCGAGCCTTGGCCCGACGAAACCTCCTCCCCTGAACCGAATGCCGGACAGACCCAAACTGCAGGTGACCAAACCCCCCTGAATTCATTGCTCGGCTTTGCGAAGCCGAGCTTTGAAAATGTAATGACGCACCGAGGCTCAGATATAGCGGACTGTGATGATGATAGTGTAATTGCTTGGAATTGGTAGGGAATTGGCTTGAAATTACTAGTGATTCGAAATTGGGAATAGTGATGATTGGAAATTGATACCCAGTGTCGGGGGGTGGTATCCCTACCATCCCTCACATTCTGGGGGCAAAGGAGCTTTCACGTTTACGGGGTATGGCTGTGAAAACTAGCCCGGGAGGGTTAGGTTATAATGATAGGGATTTAGAAAGATGACCATAGGTAACTGTAGATTTAATTAGTGACATTGTACCTGTAGAGGAGACGTAGCAGATTAGTTTGGATTATAACGATGTGGGAGCGCTTAGTATAAGGGAAGATGGGGAGCGCGAGTTTCAGAAGGGAGTAGTCAGCTTAGATGATGCAGTGTGTGTGCAGGAAGTTCTTTGTGGTGAGCATGATGATTGGCATGATGTGCATTGAGTTGAGTGCGTTGTATTGAATGAATGCGCCTGGAGGGAAGGAGGGTGCAAGTGCCACCAGATGTGCAGGTGACACCAGGTGTGTGGGCACAGGTGTTCAAATGGAATACAGGTGAATGGAGAATGGTTGCATGAAATAGATGGTCTGGAGTGAATGGAGCATGGAGTGTATAGAGTATGAAATAGATGGTATGGAGTATGGAATAAATGGAGTATGGAATGGATGGTGTGGAGTGAGTATTGTGGAATATGTGGAGTGGAGTGTATGGTGCGAAGGAGTGGATGGGGAAGATGGACCCCTTCACGAGTACCCGGGGAGGGTAGTTTAAGAGTAGGTAGAGGGAGTAGGTAAATTGTGGTTGGATATTGGCATCTGTGGTGCGGGAAGTTGCACGGAGTGTTGTGTTGGGTGCATTAGTGGAGTCAATTGGCTGGGCGTGTGGCCTGTTAGTGAGTGTGATTGGTTGGGCACTCCGCCACTGTTAGTATGTCGGCCAGGTGAGGCCGCAGGTAGGCTCTGGGAGCCAGTAGAGTTGTTCAATGGGGCCCGAGGATCCGGAGGACGGACCGGGTAGCCCGACGCCAGAGAGGGCGGTAGGGGGTGAGAGCGCCAGAGGGCCTTCCCCAGGTAGGTTAGGGTAAGGAGCAGGTAAGCTCGGAGACAACTGCAGTGGCGGAGGTGTGCAGGTGAGCGGACCTGCTGGGAGTGCCACACGACCCAGCCCGGAAATTGTGCAAGGGCACAGGGAGTAGAATCGGGGGAGTGAGACCCCAAATTGGTGAGCACCACGGTTTGGTCAATGGGAGTTCGGTTCTTAGAACCACATCGTGTAAGATGGCCAATGGATTGGCAGGGAAAGACCCCGGGTAGAGTAAGTGTGTTAAAGTCATTTAGAGTATAGTTAGGATTGGAATCTCTTCGCACCATCTACATCCACTCACCAAGGTGACAAGACCACACCACCGGTTTGTGCAGACATTTGGTATGTGAGACGCATCATGACGTGGGGGTGACATTGTGCTGATGTTCCATCTCTTCCTCCTTAGGAGGGATTGATGAGGGATTGATTTATGGCAAATTTGGTTAGAGGGATTGTTGATGAATTTGGAATTAGGGGAGATATGGGGAAGACAGGACGTTAGCGACGAATTTGTAAATTGTGTAAATATGGGGTAAGGGCAAGGGTAGATTAGGTGACAGGGGGGGGGACGTACGGTAGGGACGAGCTTTCTCCGCTCGCTCTCCTGCGCACCTCACCTCTGCATTACCTTGTGTTGATGTGTACCCTTGCGCCCTTGCACCCCGCTAACTCTGCTTTGTCTTCCTTCCCCACCTATGGACCGTGCTCTCTGGGCACTGAGGGGAAAGGGTGCAGGCGCCGCAGTTGTGTGCCCGCACCTCCGCTGCCTGCCTGCCTGGACCGGTACACCACTTATGGACCACAGGTTTGTGGCCAAGCCCACTTATGGACGACACGTTTGTGACCAAGCACCACATCATGGATCACACGGCTGTGTCATGGCCACTGCTGGGGTATCTTGCTTGCGGACCACGGTAAAGGTGTCACCTATGCCAAGCAGGTGGACCACCCTAGTTGGCCCCTGCTGGCCGTAATTAAACAAAAAAAGTGGATGCTTTTGTGCCCTTTTTGTGTTTTTGTTATCTCTCAAATAGGCAGCAAGTCAAGAAGACACCCAGAACATCGACCCCAGCAGAACATCGGCTGTGCAGCGAGGACGCCAGTGTGACTTTTTGAACTGTATAACTGTGCACTGGATGGTGCTTTGTGTTTTTTATTGGGTGCTTTATGGTGGTGCTTTTGGTGCTCTGAGATTGCACTGCAATATCAATTGTGTGTCTCGGAGCACCCGTGGGTATGGTATACCGGTGCAGTGCAGTGCATGACCTTTCCTCTTTCCAAAAACTCTGCTTTTTTTTCCAAAAGAACAGGTCCTGGGTTTAGTTTTGTAAATACCAAATAGTGTGTCTTTGTAAATAATGCTCCCCACCGTCAATGTGTAGCTTTGAGAATTAATTCCGTGATTCGGTTATCCTGTGGGCGTGAATCTGTCAGATAGAATGCAACGCAGCAGGCGGGACATACGTTATTGTTTTAAAACTGTCGCACTCAGGAAGGTTAATAGTAGAGGGTTACTACACGTGAGTGTCACATTAAGTTAAAGTTTTTGTCGGCACGGGTCGTGCCTGGAGGAGAGACGGGTGCTGTGTTACGGTTTTTAGAACCTTCACTTTGTAAAATAATAATTCTTGTAAATATTCCCCTTTGTAAGGATTGCACCCTAGTTAGGTCATATTGCAACACGTAGAACACCATAGATTCTTCTTTAGTTATTTCATTAGTCTATGTTTCAGTTAAGGATCTGTTTCCAATAGTTTGACTCTGCGTTGTGTTAATCAAATAACCTAGGCCCCTTCAATTATCCCCAATCTCTCTCTCTCTCTCTCTCTCCAAAGTGCCAGTAGCCGTATTGCAGTGTTCGCTGCCTTTTTGGTTTGTTTGCTGGCCTCAGGCCACCATTACGCATGCGGTCAAGTTGGAGAAAAAGAGAGGAGCGGCCAGGAACACAGGCGTGGCCCCCTCAACGCGTCACAAGGGGAGGTACTGATGAACCCTCGCGGCCAATCCGGGCCGAGGCTGTTCACCGGTAGGCGGAGCAAAGCGGACGCGGCTTAATATGCGAAGCTTGCAATAAAAGCGCGAGCGCAAAGCCTTTTTGAAGAGAAGAGAGAGGAGGAGAGGGATGAACGAGAGAGCAGATGCGAGGAGAGAACATCGGCAAAAGATCAGCCAACACGAGAGAACAGCGCAGAGGCGGCAAATATAAGAACATTGCGCAGAGGATCGTTTGGTACGATCGGTTTTGACACGAACCGCCGTTGGTTTCGAGCGCGTTCGGTACGCTATACGTACGTGCATTCCAGCCCCTCGCATTTGTAAGGTCCAGTCGAGCGCCAACGACGCCAGCTGCCGGCGATTCTTTGTGGCGGACCCGGAGCCTGGAACCATCTGCCTGCACCTTCCTCCCCTACCAGCTACCATTCCGTGTGAGTCTGTTTGTATTGTCATGGGCGTGTTATATAAGTGAATAAGGTTGCCCTATGTCCTTTTATTTCCTCTCCTTGTATATTCCCTTCTTTCGTTTCCTCTTTTAGATAGTAATAAATCATATTTGTTCTTCCTTCACCCTTCTTATTCTTTGGTTCCTCTCATCCGGTCGCCTTACTCTTTTCCCCATTGAGTACCTGTGGCACGATTTGGCCAACCGCTATAATCGGGTTTAGTCCTTTTGTTAACGGCCTGAGTCGTGGCTCGCTTCGCCCGACGTGTCCATTACAGCCGCGGCTCGGGCGGGGCTCATTTCCTCGCTTACCGGAAGGCGCTGGTAATTAGGTAATAGGAACAATTGGCCTACCACTCTATTCAGTGCTGACCGGAAGTGACGTCATAGCTCCAGGACCGGAGTCGGCCAGGTTAATAGATGAGGGGATTAACCCCCCCCCCCCCCCTCGGTAAGGGGAGTGCCGTACTCCGAGATCCGTAACAATATATATATATATATATATATATATATATATATATATATATATATATATATATATATATATATATATATATATATATATATATATATATATATATATATTGTTGCGGAGATGAGGACTGTATTTTTTTGATTGTGTGCTGTACTATTATTATTATTGTTTATTCTGCGCCCCCCTACCTCCGGAGCTGTGTAAAGGTGAAAGGGCATCCCATAATTAGTCCACAGGCATACACGTCAGCCAAGTAATAGAATACCCCTGTTGATAGTTATCTCTTATTCTGTGTTTTAGGGTAAGGCTGTGTCTCCCATTAATTGAAGTACTCCATTGCACCAGTGAAAGAGAATAGATCCCCTTTCATTCCCATCCCCAAAATCCCCATTTCCTTCACATCCCCTTTCGTCATTGCCGAGCCTCGATTGCCCATATTACATCCCCTCTCGTCATTGCTGAGCCCTCGATTCCCAATCACCTCCCCTCCAATAACCGCCATTGACCACGAGGCAGGGTCGGAGAAGAAAGGCATGCCTCCACCTCGTCATAGAGGGGAGGAGGGGCGTGCCCGCCCGTCGTCATCCAGGGCGGAGCCCGAGGGTCGCGCGACCAACCAGGGCCGAGGTGAGCACCCCGATGGGCGTGTCCAAAACGCCGGCGGCTTAATCGCTGGAGGCGCTATAAAAGGCGCGCACGGAAGTGAGTCATGAGTTGGAGTGAGTTGGTCACAAAGAGTTGGTCGTCAAGAGAGAGTCGTGAAGAGTCAGGCAGTGGAGTCGGTTGCCAGTAGAGGGTCCGTGAAGAGTTGGTCACAAAGAGTTGATCACAAAGAGTTGGTCGTCAAGAAAGAGTCCTGAAGCTTGTGAGGGAAGGAGAGAGAACCCGTCACACCAACCCCCCAAGCTCCGCGTTGGCTCCACCAAGCGTTCACCTCCACCAAGGCTCCACCAAGCTTCGCGTTGGCTCCACCAAGCGTTCACCTCCAGCCATCCACCTCCTGCCATTCCTGTCATTCTCCGCGTGAGTCTGTCTTTTGTTTGTTCTGTCCTGGGTTAATTAAGACTGTAGGTAAGCTAGTATTTTCCCTGTGTCACCTGCGTCTTATGTGCTTGTAAATAAACGTGACTGCTTTCTTTTTGCTTGTGTGTAAATAGTCAATAAATTCAGTAGTATTTCCAAACCTTTCTTTGCCTTCGTTTTCCTCTTTGCATTGCATCGTTTTCGTCTTTTCCCTCATTGACTAGCTGCGGTGCGATCCGGCCAACGTTTGGGGTGGAATCGGGTGAGTCGGGGATCCTGTTAGGTCGCGGTAATACACCACCGCTCGGTCATCATAACATCTAAACCGCGATCTGTAACAATTGGTGTCTGGGAGTGAGATTCGGGGCCCGAACCAAATTTTTAAAACATCTAAAAAAAAAATTTTTGGTCAAAATTTGGAGCGGATGAAATTTGTTTTGATTTAAAGCAAAACCCGAATTTTGAAATCGCGCCATGGCTGGTCAAGGCGACGGGATGCCGGTGGGAGAGCTAGAGGAGGGGTTAGGAGTAACCCAGGATCAAATGGAGGGGAGCAATGAGGAGGCGGTTGAGGGAGTATCAGGCGCGCAAAATGGCGTCCTCGCGCACGTGGGTGGAGCGGCACCAAATTTTGCCGCGCCCGCGACCGCAGCAGCGCCGCTAGTGGATTTGAACCTTTTTATGATGCAAATGAAGGCCCTTATGGAAAAGAATAGTGAGCAATTGGGAGACCAAATTAGAGGTTTGAAAAGCAGTATGGGAGAGATGGGGGGCCAAATGGGGGTAATGGGGAACCGGATGGATGCTCAGGGTGAGCGATTGGAGGGCCAAATGGGGGTAATGAGGGACGAAGCGAGGGGTACCGGTGAGGGATTAAAACATGGGTTAACGGGGGTGGAAAATAGAATGGCTGCCCAGGAGAATCAGATAGAGGGGATGAAAAATGGGTTAATGGGGCTAGAAAATAGGATGGAGGACAAATTGCGGGAAATAGGGGAACAATCTGCCAGGGAAATCAAACGAATGGGAAACCAGATAGAGGAGGTGCAAATCGGGTTAGAAAGTAAACTGGATGCTCAGAGGGATGAATTGGGACAGATGAGGGTGGCATCTACAAAAGAGATGGGGGAGATGAAAGAGGAGATACGACGAGGTGTGGTTGAGGAGGTCTCGGGGCTACGCGAGGAGGTAAAGCGAGGTGAGAAGCGTATGGAGAAAGAAGTGAGGAATAATACAGCTAGGTTACAGGGGGGCATAGAGGGTCTGACGGAGGAGGTGGAACAGCTGACAGAGGGACAGACGAAGTTAGTGGAGCAGGTTCAAAAGAACACTGCGGTACTAGGAGGGATAAAGGCGACACAAAAAGAAATAAAAAACGAATTAATAGCGACACAGAGGCAATGTCAGATGGTACGTGAGGAACTGACAATGAGGGTGGACGAGGTGACAGAGATAATGGAGACAAAGGACCGGCAGGTGAGGATGCACATAGAGACGGTCACGGTAGCCTTAGAGGACGAACTTGAGGAGACGCACCGAGAAATAAAAGAGGTTAAACAAAAATTAGAGGAAGTGGAAGAAGAGGTGAGTGAAATTAAGAAGGGACGGACAGAAACTAAAAGAGAAATCCAGGAGGAGGTGATGGAATATGTGCAAGGTCGGTGCTCAACTCATGATGTGATGCTCACTAACCAAATAAAGAGTTTGCAGGTGGCAAAGGAGGTGCGGAGACGAGGTACGGAGGTGAGTGGCAATGTATATGATGTGAGGAAAGCTTCAGTCGGCTTGGGGATTGGTTTGGATCCGGGTGTTCGTGAGAGGCCGTTGGTGAAGTGTGCGACAGGTCTGGTGTGCGAAAAAAGAGGTGTGCGAGAATGTCCGACCATGGGGGGTGTGAGGAAAAAGTGCACGCCGAGGAGTGAGTGTGCCGTCAAGAGTGAGTCAGTCGTAGCGCGTGTGCGAGGGAGTACATGGAAGCGCGGTGTGGTGAGTGTTACGGAGGAAGTAATGAGAGAGTGTACACCTGTGGTGAGTGTTACAGAGGAAGTAACAAGAGAGTGTACGCCTGTGGTGAGAGTTACAGAGGATGTAACGAAAGAGTGTGCGCGAGAGGATGCGCGAGAAAGGTGTGCAACGGACAGGTGCATGAGGAAAGAGTGTGCTGTCGAGAGTAAGGGTGAGTGCGCTGTCAAGAATGGAGGTGAGAGTAGTGAGAGTGACAAGGAGCGTGAGTTGGTTGTGACAGGTGAGCGAGGATGTACACCTGGAATGGAAGGATGCACACCTGGAATGGTAGAGCGTGAGTGGGAATGCACGCTGGAATTGGTAGTGAGGCACGTGGTTGGGTGTGCGAGTGAGAGCACACCTGTGATTGTCACAGAGGAGGTGACCGAGGAGGGGGCGCGAAGAGGTGTGTTGGTGAGGTGTGCGAGCGACGAATGTGTGCCAAGGTGTTCGGTGGTCAGGTGTGTGACCAAGGCTGGGAGTGGAATGGGTGTACCTGGGTGTGTTAGAGAAGGTACGACGAGGAGCATGGAAACGGCTGCATGTATGAGCAAGAAAGGGGTAGCGTATGCATGTAAGCATCCAGGTGAGGCATCGACGGTAACCAGGTTAGAGGTTAGAACGACTTATAGCCGAATCGGGCCCTCGGTGTGCGTCGGGCAGCTTCGCGTGCCGCGAGGACCAGCGGGGATCCGAACCACGGCGGTTTCGAAAGAACCGCCGTACGCGATCCACGCTGTGCCTCACTTGGAACGGCCGCGTCCGGGCTCCACTAGGCGGAGCGGGCAGCCCGATAGGAAGGGTCGTCATGGCGACCACTTTCTATTGAGACGTGCCGGCAGGTCGAGATCGGGACATTGGATGGCTCCACGCCGAGGTGGTGCGTGGGATCTCGGCCCGGGTAAGCCCCCGTCCCTGCCACGAATGCGGGACGCATCCAGCCGCCGGCACAAAAGAACCCGCGTTCATTGCTCGGCTGTACGAAGCCGAGCTTTAGAAGGGAATTGGCGCACCGAGAGGATGTAATAAGTAGACGAATGATGATAGTGATAATGATCGTGATTTGATACGAAATTTAGAAAAGTGAATAGAATTAGCGGTAAATGGCAAATTTTTGAATTGGTTGGAATTTGGACGAGCAAAATTGATAGAGAGACCCCCGATGGGGTGGGATGGCAAATCCACCATCCCTCACAGATGTGGGGCAAATGCGCTATAGTTTATGGGGTGTAGGGCAGTGAAAACTAGCCCGGGTGGGTTAGGATATGGTGTGTAGGGATCTAACGAAGATGAAATTAGGTAACGTTAAGGTTAGGTAGCTACAGTGGACAGGTAGCTGGGGACGTAGAGAGGGTAGTTGGATGATAATGACGAGGGAGCGCAATAGTTTAAAGGGACGACTGGGAAGCGCAAGTTTCAGAGGGGAGTAGTTAGCTGAGATGATGCCGTGTGTTTGAGAATTGAACAGGTGTGTGGAGCAATGTATGAGTGAGTGATGGTGGTGTGTGTTGTGTTGACCAACTGGTCTAGGAAGAGGAGGAGGGTGCAGGTGGCACCAGGTATGATTGCACAGGTGTGCAACGACAGGTGAATGGAGAACAGGTGTATGGAATAAATGGTATGGAGTATTGGAATGGATGGTCGTGGAGTGAGTATGGTGGAAATTGTGGAGTGGAGTGGATGGTGCGAAGGTGTGAATGGGGGAAGAGTGGACCCCCATCACGGATACCCGGGGCGGGTAGTGTAAGTGTTAGGTAGAGGGTACAGGTAAATTGTGGTTGGATATTGGCATCTGTGGTGCGGGGGAAAGAATGGTCTGTGGATGGGTGCATTAGTGTTGTGGAAATGGCTGGGCGTGTAGCCTGTTAGTGTGTGTAGTTGGTTGGGCGCTCCACCACTGTGAGGATGTCGGCCAGGTGAGGCCGCAGGTGGGCTCTGGGAGCCGGTAGTAGTTGTTGTGGATGGGGCCCGAGGATCCGGAGGACGGACCCGGGTAGCCCAGTGCCAGAGGGCACCAAGGGGTGACAGAGCCAGGAGAGGGCCTTCCCCAGTTAGTTAGGTTAGGGTGAGGAGCTAGGTAAGCTCGGGTGGCAACTGCAGTGGTGGAGGTGTGCAGGTGTAGACCTGCTGGGAGAGCTACACGTCGCAGCCCAGAAATTGTGCGAGGGCACCAGGAGATGAATCGGGGGAGTGAGACCCCAAATTGAGAAGCACCACAGTTTGGTCAATGGGAATTGGTTTTTAGAACCCATAGTGTAAGTTGGCCAATGGATTGGCAGGGAGAGACCCCGGGTAGTGTAAAGTGTGTTAATGTCATTTAGAAAGTAGTTAGGATGAAGTCTCCTCGCACCATCTGCATCCACTCACCTGAGGTGACAGGTACTCCGCACCATGCCATGTTTAATTATTTTTACTGTGCAAATGTTTGGATTGTGAGACGCATCATGACGTGGGTGTGACATTGTGCTTTGAAGTTCCATCTCTGCCTCCTTATGAGGATTGATGATGAATTTGGTGATGGCAAATTTTGAAGTAGAGGGATTGTGGAGACGAATTTGGTATAGGGGAAATATGGGGAAGACGTGACAGTAGTGACGAATTTGTAAATGTGTAGATTTTTGTACATATGGGGTAAGGGCAAGGGTAGGGTAGGTGACAGGGGGGTGACGTACGGTAGGGACGAGCTTTCTCACTTCGCCCTCCGTACGCATTTCGCCTTGCATTGCCTTATTGATGTGTACCCTTGTGACCTTACCCCTCGCTCAATTGTCTTTCCCCTTTTGTCTCCCACATGACCTGTGCGCCATTGGGTGCCGAGGGGAGCGTGCGTGGGTCGGCCATTGTGCGCCCGAAATTCCCAGAACCAGCTGTCTGCATCGATGCACCACATTATGGACCACATGCCTGTGGCCGAGCACCACTTATGGACCCCATGGGTTGGGGCATGGCCCCTCTGCTGGAACCGGCCATGAGGGCCTGAAATCTTGCTGGCGGACCTTGGCCACAGGGCACCGATGCCCCACAGGTGAACCACACTAGTCGGCCCTGTGGGCCATAAATAAAATAAATAAAAAGGACACATTGGGTGCAAGTTTTAATACAAATAGGCCGCCAGTAAGCAAAGCAAAAGAATGACAACATCTGGAAGACCAAATAATAATAACCAGCAGAGGGAGCTGAAGAGCAAGAGATCACCTGCAGGGTTAGGGGTTGTTTGGTTATTTTTATTCATGAACAGTGATGACTGTGCACCGATTGGTGCTTGGGTGCGTTTTTGGGTGCTTTCATGGTGCGTCGATGCAGAGCAGACTGTCTCCCCCCAGAAAGAACAATCACAGGTCCTGGGTTAGTTTTGTAAATAAAAGTAGCGTCAAGTGTAAATAATGCTTCCCACCGTCAGTGTGTAGTTTGAAGACCATTCCGCAATTCGGTTAACTGTGGGCATAAGTCTGTTAGGCAGGGTGCAATGGAGCAGCGGGACACATTTATTTATGTTTTAAAACTGTCGCACTCAGGGTCAGGTTAAAAGTAGAGGGAACTACACCTACGTGTCACACTAAAAATAAAAGTTGTAGGCCCGGGACGTGCCTAAGAGGAGGAGGGTGCAGTGTTGCGGCGATGAGGACTGTATTTTTTTGATTGTGTGCTGTACTATTATTATTATTGTTTATTCTGCGCCCCCCTACCTCCGGAGCTGTGTAAAGGTGAAAGGGCATCCCATAATTAGTCCACAGGCATACACGTCAGCCAAGTAATAGAATACCCCTGTTGATAGTTATCTCTTATTCTGTGTTTTAGGGTAAGGCTGTGTCTCCCATTAATTGAAGTACTCCATTGCACCAGTGAAAGAGAATAGATCCCCTTTCATTCCCATCCCCAAAATCCCCATTTCCTTCACATCCCCTTTCGTCATTGCCGAGCCTCGATTGCCCATATTACATCCCCTCTCGTCATTGCTGAGCCCTCGATTCCCAATCACCTCCCCTCCAATAACCGCCATTGACCACGAGGCAGGGTCGGAGAAGAAAGGCGTGTCTCCACCTCGTCATAGAGGGGAGGAGGGGCGTGCCCGCCCGTCGTCATCCAGGGCGGAGCCCGAGGGTCGCGCGACCAACCAGGGCCGAGGTGAGCACCCCGATGGGCGTGTCCAAAACGCCGGCGGCTTAATCGCTGGAGGCGCTATAAAAGGCGCGCACGGAAGTGAGTCATGAGTTGGAGTGAGTTGGTCACAAAGAGTTGGTCGTCAAGAGAGAGTCGTGAAGAGTCAGGCAGTGGAGTCGGTTGCCAGTAGAGGGTCCGTGAAGAGTTGGTCACAAAGAGTTGGTCACAAAGAGTTGGTCGTCAAGAAAGAGTCCTGAAGCTTGTGAGGGAAGGAGAGAGAACCCGTCACACCAACCCCCCAAGCTCCGCGTTGGCTCCACCAAGCGTTCACCTCCACCAAGGCTCCACCAAGCTCCGCGTTGGCTCCACCAAGCGTTCACCTCCACCAAAGCTCCACCAAGCTTCGCGTTGGCTCCACCAAGCGTTCACCTCCAGCCATCCACCTCCTGCCATTCCTGTCATTCCCCGCGTGAGTCTGTCTTTTGTTTGTTCTGTCCTGGGTTAATTAAGACTGTAGGTAAGCTAGTATTTTCCCTGTGTCACCTGCGTCTTATGTGCTTGTAAATAAACGTGACTGCTTTCTTTTTGCTTGTGTGTAAATAGTCAATAAATTCAGTAGTATTTCCAAACCTTTCTTTGCCTTCGTTTTCCTCTTTGCATTGCGTCGTTTTCGTCTTTTCCCTCATTGACTAGCTGCGGTGCGATCCGGCCAACGTTTGGGGTGGAATCGGGTGAGTCGGGGATCCTGTTAGGTCGCGGTAATACACCACCGCTCGGTCATCATAACATCTAAACCGCGATCTGTAACAATATATTATATATATATATATATATATATATATATTATATATATATATATATATATATTATATATATATATATATATATTATATATATATATATATATATATATATTATATATATATATATATATTATATATATATATACTGTATATATATATATATATTATATATATATATATATATATTATATATATATATATTATATATATATATATATATATATATATATATATATATATATATATATATATATATATATATATATATATGTAGCGGTTACCGCTGGATGCACACAATCGCCTTGCACCGGCCAGAACACGGCCAGACGCGCCTCTCCCGGGCATGCCCGGACTCACTGTTCCCGGGCACGCCCGAACCTCCCGGGCACGCCCGGTCTCGTCTTTCCAGGGCTCGCCCAGAGCGTCCGGGCATGCCCGCTATCGCCTTTTCAGGGCTCGCCCAGAGCGTTCGGGCACGCCCAGCCTCGACTTGCCAGGCCGCAGCCAAACACGCCCGGGCAGGTCCAGACTCGCCTTTCCAAGGCTCGCCCTTGACACCCGGGCATGCCCGGTATAGCTTTTGCCGGGCAAACGTCCCGACATAAATGTGTATATATATTGCTGCCCGATAAACGGGCTTGTGAGAATACCTGAGCTGTTTTGTTTCAATAAAGCAACTCGGACGAATTCCGTCTTTGGTCGCGTCAATTCTTTCGACTCGCGTTGGAGCGCAGTTCCTTCATTGGTGACATACCGACATGGATACGGCAGTGACGCTTAAACTGCCTACCTTCTGGGAGGCTCACGCAGCTGTTTGGTTCGCTCAGGCGGACTCTCAGTTCGCCCTGCGAGGCATCACCGCGGACGACACCCGCTTCCACCATGTTGTGGCGGCGCTCGGTTCCGCCACCGCGGCCCGCGCCTTGAGCCTCCTCGAGCACCCGCCGGCTGCTGACAAATACGACGCGCTGAAGACACTCCTCCTCGACGCTTTTGCCCTCTCACCGGCAGCACGCGCACGGCGCCTGCTCGCTCTGCCCGAGCTCGGTGACACGCGCCCGTCCGAGCGCATGGACTATATGCTCTCGTTGCTCGGTGAGCACTCTCCGGATTTTCTGTTCCGCGAGCTGTTCCTTCGCCAGCTGCCTCACCCGGTACGCCTCGCCCTGGCTGGCACGTTGATCACGGATTCCCGCGCCCTCGCCAGGGAAGCCGATAAGATCTCCTCGGCGGGCCAGCACATCAGCGCGGTTACCTGGAGCCCGCCGCCGTCCGAGGCGACGCCCACGACGCCCGAGCGCCCTGCGCGGTTGGAGGCCGAACTGCCGGTGCAACTGGCGGCCGCCACGCCGCACCGCCCGCTTCCGACACGACGGCCGGGGCCTCCACCTGACCGGGCGTGGTGTTATTACCACGCCAGGTTCGGACACAAGGCTCGGACGTGCCGGCCCCCGTGCACTTTCGGCAGGTCGGGAAACGGCCGGGCCGGCGTTCATTCCCAGCCATGAGCGCCGGCTACTCGGGCAACTTGCTGTTTATTCGGGACAAAGCGTCTGGGCGGCGTTTCCTGTGTGACACAGGCGCCCAACTGAGCGTCATACCCGCCTCCGAGCAGGACAGGCGGGCGCAGTTTGCGGCCCCTCTTTGGTCACTGCTAATGGCTCGGCCATACGCACTTTCGGCCCACGCGTCGTCACCCTCTGCTTCGGCAGCCAGCGTTTTCAATGGACTTTTGTGACCGCCTGCGTCCCCATGGCTTTGCTGGGCGCCGACTTCCTCTGCGCGCACGGGCTGCTGGTCGACGTCAAACGTCGTCGCCTTGTCAACGCCGAGACCTTCAGCTCCCTGGCGTGCATGATGAGCAGCTCCGCGCCGACCGAACTGGCGTGCGCCCTCCCGGCAGCGAACGAGTTCGCTCGCCTGCTCGCGGAATTCCCGGCCCTCACGCGGCCGACGTTTTCGGCCGTCGCGGTGCGGCACGGGATCGAGCACCACATACCCACTACGGGCCCACCGGTCTATGCCAGGGCCCGCCGCCTCGACCCGGCCAAGCTCGCCGTGGCGAAGGCCGAGTTCGACGCGTTGGAGTACCTCGGCATCGTGCGGCGCTCCGATAGCGCGTGGGCCTCGCCACTGCACATCGTGCCAAAGCCGGGGGGTGGATGGCGCCCGTGTGGCGACTACCGCCGTCTCAACGACGCTACCACCCCCGACAGGTACCCGATCCCGCATATTCAGGACTTTTCCGCCCGTTTGGCGGGACGGGTCATCTTTTCGAAAATTGACCTGATACGGGGCTACCACCAGGTACCTGTCCGGGCGGCCGACGTCCCGAAGACGGCCGTCATCACGCCGTTCGGCCTGTTCGAATTTTTGCGGATGCCGTTTGGCCTCAAGAACGCGGCCCAGGCGTTCCAGCGCTTGATGGACGGTGTGCTGCGCGACCTGCCGTTTCTTTTCGTCTATCTGGACGATATCCTCGTCGCCAGCACGTCCCGCGCCGAGCACCTCCTCCACCTCCGAACACTGTTCGGTCGCCTCAGCGAGCACGGCTTAATTGTCAACCCGGTCAAATGCCACTTCGGCGCGACGACCGTTGACTTTTTGGGCCACCGCATCACCAAGACCGGGGCCGTGCCGCTGCCAACCAAGGTCGAGGCCATCACCACGTTCCCGCGTCCCCGTTCCATCAAGGCCCTCCAAGAGTTCCTCGGCATGGTGAATTTTTATCACCGATTCGTGCCCCGCGCTGCTCAGCTCATGCGGCCCCTTTACGAGGCCCTCCGGGGCAAGCCGGCCAAGCATGACATTGTTTGGTCCTCGGCCATGGACGCGGCCTTCGCCAGCGCCAAACGGGCCCTCGCCGACGCAACGCTGCTGGCTCACCCGGTGCTCAACGCGCCCATCGCCCTCACTACGGACGCCTCCAACTACACGGTGGGCGCCGTCCATGAGCAATGGGTGGACGGGGTTTGGCAGCCACTCGCTTTTTTCAGCCGGCAACTCCGGCCGAACGAGTTAAACTACAGCACGTTCGACCGCGAGCTGCTCGGGCTATTCCTGGCCGTTTGCCATTTCCGACACCTCCTGGAGGGCCGCCCGTTCACGGCTTTCGTCGACCAGAAGCCGTTGGTCTACGCAATGGCTAAGGTCACAGAGCCGTGGTCGGCCCGCCAGCAGCGCCACCTCTCCGCCGTGTCGGAGTTCACCACGGACATCCGGCACGTCGCCGGCAAAGACAACGCCGTGGCCGACTGTCTTTCTCGGGCCAGCGCGAACGCGGTCCACCTCGGCGTGGACTTCGCGCTCATGGCGGCCGACCAGACCAACGACGCCTCGGTGCAGGCACTCCGTGCGGCGGACACGGGCCTCCGCCTGGCCGACATTCCCTTCGCGGGCACCGTCCTGCTCTGCGCCGTCTCCCAGGGCCAGCCTCGCCCCATCGTGCCCGTTTCCTGGCAGCGCCGCATCTTCGCCTCCATCCACGGCCTTTCTCACCCGGGCCGGAAAGCTTCTCAGAAGCTGGTGTCGGCGCGTTTCGTCTGGCACGGCCTTCGACGAAACATCCGTGACTGGGCCAACGCCTGCACGGCCTGCCAGCGGGTCAAGGTCCACCGCCACACCCAGGCCCCTCTGGCACCTTTCGCCGTGCCTGAACGGCGTTTCGACCACGTCCACGTGGACCTGGTGGGTCCCCTGCCCCCCTCGCGGGGGTTCACCCACCTGCTCACCATGGTGGACAGGACCACCAGGTGGCCGGAGGCTGTGCCCCTCACCTCCACCACCACCGCCGACGTGGCGCAGGCGTTCATCGCCACCTGGGTCACGCGCTTCGGCGCACCAGCGGACATCTCGTCCGACCGCGGCCCACAGTTCACGTCTGAGCTTTGGGGCGCGGTCGCCCGTTCGTTGGGGGTCACGCTGCACCGCACCACGGCCTACCACCCCCAAGCCAACGGGTTGTGCGAGCGGTTTCACCGCTCCATGAAGGCCGCACTCATGGCCGGCCTTCAGGACGACGGTTGGGCCGACCGGCTGCCGTGGGTCCTTTTGGGCCTTCGCACGGCCCCCAAGGAAGACCTCCAGGCGTCCGCCGCCGAGCTCGTCTACGGCCAGCCACTCCGTGTCCCGGGCGAATTCGTGCCCGACGCAACCAGTCCCTGGTCCGCCGCTCGCCAGCGCTCGGACCTCCAGGAGGCCGCCCGACGATTTGCCCCCGTGCCGACGTCCCGCCACGGTGGCCCCCAGTCCTACGTCCCCCCGGCGCTTCGCACAGCGGAGTACGTCTTTGTGCGTCATGACGCGCACCGGGGGCCACTCTGGCCGCCGTACGACGGGCCCTTCCGGGTCCTGCGACGGGGCGACAAGTCTTTCATCGTCGACTTCGGCGGCCGGCCGGACCGGATTTCTGTGGACCGCCTCAAACCGGCGCACATGGACGTCGACCGACCACCACGGTTGGCCCTTCCTCCGCGGCGAGGCCGCCCCCCGTCCACAGTTCCCCCCGCTCGACCACCCACCACCACGTCGGACCCCTCCCCATGACCCTCCAGCGGTCGCTTCGGCCGGGTCATCCGGACCCCCCTTAAATTGACCCTGCCGGTGCAGGTCGATTCTGGAGGGGCGTGTGTAGCGGTTACCGCTGGATGCACACAATCGCCTTGCGCCGGCCAGAACACGGCCAGACGCGCCTCTCCCGGGCATGCCCGGACTCACTGTTCCCGGGCACGCCCGAACCTCCCGGGCACGCCCGGTCTCGTCTTTCCTGGGCATGCCCGCTCTCTCCTTTCCAGGGCTCGCCCAGAGCGTCCGGGCATGCCCGCTATCGCCTTTTCAGGGCTCGCCCAGAGCGTCCGGGCATGCCCGCTATCGCCTTTCCAGGGCTCGCCCAGAGCGTCCGGGCATGCCCGCTATCGCCTTTCCAGGGCTCGCCCAGAGCGCCCGGGCACGCCCAGCCTCGACTTGCCAGGCCGCAGCCAAACACGCCCGGGCAGGTCCAGACTCGCCTTTCCAAGGCTCGCCCTTGACACCCGGGCATGCCCGGTATAGCTTTTGCCGGGCAAACTTCCCGACATAAATGTGTATATATATTGCTGCCCGATAAACGGGCTTGTGAGAATACCTGAGCTGTTTTGTTTCAATAAAGCAACTCGGACGAATTCCGTCTTTGGTCGCGTCAATTCTTTCGACTCGCGTTGGAGCGCAGTTCCTTCAATATATATATATATATATATATATATATATATATATATATATATATATATATACAGTGAAACCTTGACTTACGAGTTTAATTCGTTCTGTGACCGAGCTCGTAACTCAATTTGCTCGTTTCTCAAATTAAATTTCCCCATTAAAATGAATTGAAATGCTATTAATCCGTTCCAGCCCCCAAAAAACCACACCAATTTTTTTTGTTACGTGTTTTTAAATAAGAAAAATGTACTTTATAAATAACAAATAATGTATAAACAAGCACGACCTCGTATATACTGTACATAATAAAAGAGAATGTAAAGAAATAAACTGGTTTTATTAAGTGTATTTACCTTGAAGATCAGACGAAGATGCTGGCGGAGGTGGAGGAGATAACTTTTGCCTTTTTCGCCACATTTTCCTCGCTTTCACTTGCAGGGCGTTTCAATAAAAACCTTTCCAAGGAGGTTTGTTTCTTCCTCCCTTTCAAAATGTTTCGAAAATGAGTGAGGCAAGTGTCGTTACACAGCGCCAACTCACGACCTGTTGCAACTTTTTCAGGGTGTTTCTTTTCAATAAACTCTGAAATTTTCTCCCACATTCCCAACATTTCCTTAATCTCACTTGTAGCGATAACCACCTCCGCCTCTGGCTCCTCCGCGTTAATTTCCTGCAAAACCTCCATATTCTGCTGCTGCTGTAGCTTCTTTAATTCCTCCGTTGTCAGTTCCTCGTTGTGCTTCTCGACGAGGTCGTTAACGTCTTCTTCATTCACTTGCAGGCTCATGGACTTTCCGAGGGACACAATCTCCTCCACCACTAACACTTCAGGTTCGAATCCTTCGAAGTCCCTTTCAGACACAACCTCAGGCCACAGCTTCTTCCATGCAGAGTTTAAGGTCCTCCTTGTAACACCCTGCCAGGCCATGTCGATAATTCTGAGGCAGGTCACGATATTGTAGTGATCCTTCCAGAACTCTCGAAGGGTGAGGTTTGTGCTCTCCGTAACCTCAAAGCAGCGCCGGAACAGGTGCTTGGTGAAGAGCTTTTTGAAATTTGAAATCACCTGCTGGTCCATGGGCTGCAGATTAGGGGTGGTGTTGGCTGGAAGGTAGAGGACCTTAATAAACTTAAATTCTTCAAGGATGTCGTCTTCGAGGTTTGGTGGGTGTGCGGGAGCATTGTCAAGGATGAGAAGGGCTTGCAGGGGTAGGTTATTTTCCAAAAGGTACTTCTTTATGGCAGGACCAAAGACCAGGTTTACCCACTCCACAAAGAACTGCCTGGTGACCCACGCCTTTGCGTTTGCTCTCCACATAACCTGCAGTTTTCTTTAAGTATCTTATGAGACTTAAAGGCTCTGGGGTTTTCAGAGTGATATACGAGTAGCGGCTTAATCTTGCAGTCACCACTCGCATTCGCGCACAGTGCAAGGGTTAACCTATCCTTCATGGGTTTGTGGCCTGGCATGCTCTTCTCCTCTGCCGTTATATAGGTCCTCCTCGGCATCTTTTTCCAGAAGAGCCCTGTCTCGTCACAGTTGAAGATTTGCTGGGGGATGTATCCTTCGGCTTCTATCAGTTCGGCAAAAGTTATAATAAAATCTTCAGCTGCCTTCACATCCGAGCTTGCTGCCTCACCATGCCTGACGACGGAGTGAATGCCAGTCCTCTTCTTAAAATTATCAAACCATCCCCGACTGGCTTTGAATGACTCTTCCGATGCCTCGTCCGTTGATGTTCGCGCCGCCTGCTGCACCAAATCCCCGTAAATGTCTCGTGCCTTCTCACACATGATGCTCTCGGTCACGGTATCTCCTGCGAGCTGCTTCTCCGTCAACCACACAAACAACAACTTCTCCATCTCTTCATGGACAGAGGTCCGGAGCTTTGAAATAATCGTAACGCCCTTGGCTGGTGTTATAGCCTTTATCGACTCCTTCTGCTTCAAAATCGTACATATCGTAGAAGTACTACGATCATACTGCCTCGCCAAGTCGACAACATGCACACCTCGCTCATGTTTTTCGACGATTGCGTGTTTTATATCCAAGCACATCATCCTCTTCTTCTTCTCAGCACTGCCCTTGGCACTCAATTTCTTAGGACCCATGGTTAAAACTAAGAAATTTTCCAAAATAACAAAAATGCGAAAACAAAGCAGCAGCGATATACGGCAGAGATGCTTGCACGGCAAGATAACCACGTGACCTGAACGCTCGTTGGGCCACCTAGTGGCGGGTGGCGTAAGCTCGTAACTCAGATCTCGGCTCGCATCACAAAGCAAAAAACCGCCCGAGCGACGGCTCGTATCTCAGAAAACTCGTATGTTGGTGCACTCGTAAGTCAAGGTTTCACTGTATATATATATACATATATACGTATATATATATATATATATATATATATATATATATAGACAGTCATGTGAAAAAGTAAGTACACCCCATGTAAAGTTTTGACTTTTTCAACATATTTCAACATACAGCTATTTGATCTTCATTTCAACAATATTGATTAGATAAAGGTGATATAATAGAACAAATATCATGAAACATTTACATTTTGTAGTCCATTGTATAATTTAAATAAACATAAATGCAAATTTCGCATGTGGAAAAAGTAAGTACACCCTTGGCTCTAATGGGTGGTATTGCCCCCTTTGGCAGAAACAACCTCAAGTAGGCGTTTCTTATAACTGTCCACCAGTCTCTGACATCGACTGGGAGAAATTTTTGCACACTCCTCCATGCAGAATTATTTCAGCTGTGCGATGTTTGAGGGGTTTCTTGCATGCACAGCTCGTTTCAAATCCCCCCACAACATCTCGATGGGATTTAGATCCGGGCTTTGACTTGGCCATTCCAGAACCCTCCATTTCTTTCTTTTCAGCCATTCCTTGGTGGATTTACTGGTATGTTTAGGGTCATTGTCATGTTGCAAGGTCCACCTTCGGTTGAGCTTCAACTTTCCGACAGATGGCCTCACATTATCCTCAAGCACCCTCTGGTACAATGAAGAATTCATAGTGGATTCTATGATGGTGAGCTGCCCAGGCCCTGATGCAGCAAAGCTTCCCCAAACCATAATATTTCCACCACCATGCTTTACAGTTGGCAATGGTACCAGGTTTTTGTGGTCAAATGGTGTCTTTGGTTTTCGCCAAACATGTCTTCTGGTACTGTGGCCAAATAGCTCTACCTTTGACTCATCTGTCCAGAGCACATTGTTCCAGAAGTGCTGGTCTTTGCCTAGGTGTTCATTGGCAAACTTTAGTCTTGCCCTGATGTTCTTTCTGGACAGCAAAGGTTTCCACCTGGCACACCTCCCATGTAGATCAAATTTGTGCAGCCTCTTTCTAATGGTAGACTCGTGCACTTTGACATCAACAGTGGCAAGAGCTACCTGTAGGTCCCGTGATGACATTCTAGGGTTCTGAGAGACTTCTTTCAGTGCGGTCTGCTCTCGGGCTGAACTTGCTGGGGGCGGCCTGGCCTGAACAAGTTGGCAGTTGTTTGGAATCTTATTCACTTGTAGGTGATCTTCCGGACAGTCAAATGATTGATTTCAAATTGTTTGGAGATCTTTTTAAATCTCTTTCCAGACTCGTAGGCATCTATAACCTTCTTTCTGTAGGCTCAGAGAGCTCTTTTGATCTAGGCATGGTGACGCCGCACACTTCAACAACAAAGAGCAAACCACACTAAATGTCTGAGGTTTAAATAAGACAGGTTCCTCCAAGATCCTCTCTAATGATGTTCTAATCATTTGCACCTGAGCTGATGCACCTGATTCTAATTTTAGGTATTTGAAGTAGTGATAAATGTAGGGGTGTACTTACTTTTTCACACATGCAAAATTTGCATTTATGTTTATTTAAATCATACAATGGACCACAAAATGTAAATGTTTCATGATATTTGTTATATTATATCACCTTTATCTTACAATATTGTTGAAATGAAGATCAAATAGCTGTATGTTGAAATATGTTGAAAAAGTCAAAACTTGACATGGGCTGTACTTACTTTTTCACGTGACTGTATATATATATATATATATATATATATATATATATATATATATATATGTGTGTGTGTGTGTGTGTGTGTGTGTGTGTGTGTGTGTGTGTGTGTGTGTGTGTGTGTGTGTGTGTGTGTGTGTGTGTGTGTGTGTGTCTCTATACAGTCAAAACGATTAGGTACACCCAACATTTTTTGACATTCTACTGTTTAATGTGCAAAATGAACACAATATGTGAACAAAACTCTTACCAAAGATATATCTGCTTATCGAATGATAATAATATATTGTGTTTCAATGCATCTTTCTTTTGTGAAACGTAGGTTTAAAGCAATTTTTGGAAATAGGTCGAAGAGTGCAACGCTAAATCCAAACTGAAACGCGAAGTTAATGTTATCAATGTTTCATCTCAGGAGCAAAAACTGTTTACAAATACTCTGCTCTGTGTGGAATGAATGTTTGTGCTTCGTTTCTTCACGTGCAATGTCTATTATTGCCAGGCGTTGCAAAAAATGTTAACAGAAAGGCCAGCCATACAATTGAATGGGTGTTTTTGTGCTTCAGATTGCATGAACATGGGTGCCAAAGCTCAGTTAACGCCAGAATAAAGACAGGCAATTGTAACTTTGAGAAAAGAAGGCCAATTCTTGAGACAAATTACAAAAAAATTGCAAGTGTCAGTAAATGCAGTTGCTTGTGCAATTAAACGACATAATGAAACTGGTAAAAATGCGGATAGAAAACGTGCTGGTCGACCAAGAATCACAACAGAATAGCAGGGCAAGTAATCCGAGTCACCAGTCTGCGCAACACACGTCTCACAGCACCGGAAATTAGAGCCCAGCTAAACAGCTCCAGCATTGCAATTGTTTCGAGGCCTTCTTTTCTCAAAGTTAGAATTGCCTGTCTTTTTTCTGGCGTTAGCTGTGCTTTGGCACCCATGTCCATGGCACTGTAGCCAACCTCCCGGGACATGGCTGCAAGAGAAATATTGGTTCACGAGTTATCAAGTGACCACTATATTCGTCGTGTGTGTGTGTGTGTGTGTGTGTGTGTGTATGTGTGTGTATGTGTGTGTGTGTGTGTGTGTGTGTGTGTGTGTGTGTGTGTGTGTGTGTCCGCAGCACAACTACCCGATGATATCATCCGATCTTGATGAAACTTGGGTGGGAGGTTGATATCATGATCTAGTTGTGTACTGCCGAGAGTGGGCGTATTGCGCCCATTGTGGGCGGAGCCAAGCCCGAAAAAGATGTCTTTTTAGGGGGTAATCAAGTTCAAGCTACATCTTCTCCGAGGGGTTTGGTGGAATCTGACAGGGGTTTCGGTATTTGCTTAGGCCAATGTCATGTGTCTAGCCCCACGGAGTTCGATATTTCATTTTTTTTTTTTTCATTTTTTTATTATTTTTATTTATTTATTTCTTTACTTTTTTTTTCATTTCATTTTTCACCGAATTTTCGGTATTGTGTAGCTAACTAACCTCATAACTGATTATACATTATTTTCTATCTCATTTCAAGGTCAGTAACCTTCGTTTTGACATTTCCGGGCCTGGCCTGTCCGGGCCTGTTTTGGTTACAGTCTGCTCTTTGTCATTGAATTCCGCTCGCTCGTGAACCATCGTCGTCTCCTGACTTGTTGATCTAAGATTGCAGCGTAGGTTTGTTTGATTGGTGGAGAAAGCACCTCGATCAACTGCCAAACAGATTCAAGCTGACCTTCAGACACAAGGTACGACAGTTTCAACTCACACCATCCGTCGCCAAATCAATGAAAGGGGGTTCTATGGTAGGAGCCCACTACTGAGAGAGACATCAGAAAGCCTGACTGGAGTTTTCCAAAACACACCTGAACAAGCCAAAATCCTTCTGGGAGAATGTCCTGTGACAGATGAGACCAAATTAGAGCTTTTTGGTAAAGCCCATCATCTCTATGTTTACAGAAAACACAATGAAGCCTTCAAAGAAAAGAACACCTTCCCTACAGTCAAAAATGGAGGCGGTTCAGTGATGTTTTGTGGTTGCTGTGCTGCCTCCGGCACTGGGTGCCTTTATTGTGTGCATGGCATCATGAAATCAGGAGATTACCCAGGCATTTTGGAGCGCAATGTTCAACCCAGTGTCAGAAAGCTGGGTCTCCGTAGGTCATGGGTACTGCAACAGGACAATGCCTCAAACATACTTCAAAAATCACCCAGGAATGATTCAAGACAATACGCTGGATTGTTCTGAAGTGTCCAGCAATGAGTCCAGATCTAAATCCCATTGAACACCTGTGGGGAGATTTGAAAGCAGCAATTGGGAGAAGGCACCCTTTAAATCTGGGAGAACTGGAGCAGTTTGTACAAGAAGAGTGGGCCAAACTGCCAGTAGAGAGGTGCAGGAAGCTCATTCATGGCTATAGGAAGTGCTTGACTTCAGTTATTTTGTCCAGCCGCTGTGCTACCAAATATTAAGTCTCGGGTGTCAATAATTTTGTCAATGCCATTTCTTTTTCTTTTCTGATTTAAAAGGATATATTAAGTTCTGAATCAAAAACAAAGGCTCTGTAATATTAACAGTGAAATAAAGAATTGTGGAGACCAAATACTTTTGTCAATTTCAACGTATTTTTCGAGAAAATTGTGAGTTATTTGAAAAAAGTGCAAGAGTGCTAATATTTTTAGGCACGACTGTGTATACATATATATACATATGTATGTGTATATATATATATAAAACTGTAAGAAATAGTAGAAACTCCAAAGTACGAGCAGGGCGTCTCATTTGTATTGAATAAATAATTAATCGTTAGATTAAATAAGACGCGGACGTAGCTTCAGGACGTCGATCTTTAATTGTCGACAAGCTTTCGACCAACAAAGGTCTGCTTCTGAGTCTACAAAAACAGCAGGCATGTATATCAGTCAAGTATGTATAGTGATATGTATAGTGATATGTGTGTGAGATGTGTGATGTGTGTAGAAAATGCATACAGAAGGAAGAGCCACGCCAAAGTTCACTCACCGGCCCCAAGTTCAACGGAAGTGACCGTTTGCGTTACAGTTAGGGATATGAATATATGCTTGTGTGTTTATGTATGTATATCTCTATATTTGTATATGCACGTGCACCCTAACTGTAATGCAAACGGTCACTTCCGTTGAACTTGGGGCCGGTGAGTGAACTTTGGCGTGGCTCTTCCTTCTGTATGCATTTTCTACACACATCACACATCTCACACACATATCACTATACATATCACTATACATACTTGACTGATATACATGCCTGCTGTTTTTGTAGACTCAGAGAGAAGACCTTTGTTGGTCGAAAGCTTGTCGACAATTAAAGATCGACGTCCTGAAGCTACGTCCGCGTCTTATTTAATCTAACGATTATATATATATATATATATATATATATATATATATATATATATATATATATATATATATATTGTAACGAATGTGGAAACGTTACAATGTGAACGTTACAAAAGTATGGTAACACCCTGTTAATGTAAATAATGGTCGCAGTCGGCGTCCTAGTTAATTCCATGAAACTTACACGCAGGTCACGATATATCTTTTAAATAGTGTATTTCCTTATTCCATGTAGGCTAAATATGTGTTTTCCCACTAGATTGACTTTGCATTGTATCAAACAAAATAAGCGTAGGCCCTTCCAATTTCCCCAAAACCTCCCTTCCAATTGCCTTCCGCATTTTGGGCGGTTTTCTTCAAACCACCATTGGCCACGAGGTAGGGTTGGGGAAGAAAGGCGTGTCTCCACCTCGTCATAAGAGGGAAGGAGTGAACCAGCCCTAACCGCCAATCAACACCGCGGGGAGCGACCCGGTAGGCGTGCCCTCGGAGCCGGCGGCTTGATTTCGCCCGAGGTGATAAAAGCGACTGTAAGGGACTGCTTTAAGAGATGACCTGAGAGATGACTGAGAGAGGCCTTGAGAGATGACCCTGGGAGATGAGCAAAGAGGCTGCACCAAGAGAAGCGGTGAGACGCGAAACGCTCCAAGCCAAAGAGGAGAGGTACTCGGCAAGGAAACCAGCTTTGGAGAGACGCGCTGAAAGGAGGGAGACGGCCCCACCCCAAGAAGAGGAGCAGGTGTGCCGAACCAGCGCGTAACATCTACCGCAGTGGAGACACGACGGAGGGTTTCCTGCCAAAACCGCGAGGAATTGCGAACTGCGGCCTCCCGACCTTGCCTCCCTCTCAAGCAATCCATCTCAAGCCTTACCTGCCTGCATTATCCCCTGTGTAAGTGTGAACGTCCTGTCCTGCTCGTTTGTCTTGGGGCTAAGTAAAAATGAATAGTGTAAGTTAAGGATTCGCTGTGTTACTGCTTCTTCCATCCATTGCTTGTGTGTGTATAATAAAATCTGTTCTTCCTCCGTATTCTTCTTCTTCTTCTTTTTCATTCTCTTTCGGTCGCTTTAGAGATTTCCCGATTGAATATCTGTGGGGCGATCTGGTCAACGTCGGGTGGAATCGGGTTTTAATCGGGGAGTAACTGTTCGGACGCGGTTAAATACACCACCGCTCGGTCAATATAACATCTAAAAGCCGCGTCTGTAACATTTGGTAGTCAGGAGTGGGGATTTGGAACCCTGGACCAAATTTCGGACACCAAATTGTACAAATTGTCGGTAACATTTGGTGTCGAGGAGTTGGATTCGGACCTGGGACTAAATTTATTAGGCCCAAATTTTGGAACACCAATTGTACCATTAGGGTAACAATTCAATTGGTGTTGGGAAGTGGAATTCGATCCGGAGCGCGTTTCACGCGCTCGAAATTATAACGGCGAAATTTGATTTTGTTTTATAAAGCAAAACCCGAATTTTGAGATCGCGCCATGGACAATCAAGGCGATCGGATGTCGGTGGGAGAGATAGACAGGGTGGAATCGACCCAGGACCTCGGGGAAATGTATGTGGAGGATAGGGAGGAGGAGAAAAATAGCAATGTGGTTGCGGAAGTATCAGACGCGCAAAGTGGCGTCCTCACGCACGTGGGTGAAGCGGCACCAAATTTTGCCGCGACCGTGGCAGCTCCCCTGGTGGATTCGAACCTTTTTATGTTGCAAATGAGGGCCCTTATGGAACGAATGGGAGACCAAATTGTGGGAATGAGGGCTGATAGTGAGCGGTTGGGAAACCAAATGGGGGTAATGGGAAACCAAATGGGGGTAATGGGAAACCAAATGGGGGTAATGAGGGACGAAGCGAGGGGTACCGGTGAGGAGTTAGACAAGAAATTTGGGAAGTTCGACAATAATTTTGAGGGGTTAGACAACGGGATAAAAGAGGTAAAGAATGGGTTAACGGGGGTGGAAAACAGAATGGCTGCCCAGGAGAATCAGTTAGAGGGGGTGAAAAATGGGTTAATGGGGTTAGAAAATAGGATGGAGGACAAATTGCGGGAAATAGGGGAACAATCTGCCAGGGAAATCAAACAAATGGGAGAGCAAATAGAGGAGGTGAAAATCGGGGTAGAAACCAAACTGGATGCTCAGAGGGATGAATTGGGACAGATGAGGGTGGCATCTACAAAAGAGATGGAGGAAATACGACGAGGGGTAAGTGAGGAGGTTTCGGGGCTGCGCGAGGAGGTAAAGCGAGGTGAGAAGCGTATGGAGAAAGAAGTGAGGAATAATACGGCTAAGTTACAAGGGGGAATAGAAGATCTGACGGAGGAGGTGGAACAGCTGACAGAGGGACAAACTAAGTTAGTGGAGCAGGTTCAAAGGAACACTGCAGTACTCGGAGGGTTAAAGGCGACACAAAAAGAAATTAAAAACGAATTAATAGCGACACAGAGGCAATGTCAGATGGTACGGGAGGAACTGACAATGAGGGTGGACGAGGTGACAGAGATAATGGAGACAAAGGACCGGCAGGTGAGGATGCACATAGAGACGGTCACGGTAGCCTTAGAGGACGAACTGGAGGAGACGCACCGAGAAATAAAAGAGGTTAAACAAAAATGAGAGGAAGTGGAAGAAGAGGTGAGTGAAATTAAGAAGAGACGGACAGAAACTAAGAGAGAAATAAAGGAGGAGATAGCGGAATATGTACAAGGTCGGTGCTCAACTTATAATGTGATGCTCACTAACCAAATAAAGAGTTTGCAGGTGGCAAAGGAGGTGCGGAGACGAAGTACGGAGGTGAGTGGCAATGTATATGATGTGAGGAAAGCTTCAGTCGGCTTGGGGATTGGTTTGGATCCGGGTGTTCGTGAGAGGCCGTTGGTGAAGTGTGTGACAGGTCAGGTGTGCAAAAAAAGAGGTGTGCGAGAATGTCCGACCATGGGGAGTGTGAGGAAAAAGTGCACGCCGAGGAGTGAGTGTGCCGTCAAGAGTGAGTTGGTCGAAGCGCGTGTGCGAGGGGGTACATGGAAGCGCGGTGTGGTGAGTGTTACGGAGGAAGTAACGAGAGAGTGTACACCTGTGGTGAGTGTTACAGAGGATGTAACGAGAGAGTGTACACCTGTGGTGAGTGTTACAGAGGATGTAACGAGAGAGTGTACACCTGTGGTGAGTGTTACAGAGGATGTAACGAGAGAGTGTACACCTGTGGTGAATGTTACAGAGGATGTAACGAGGAAGTGTACGCCTGTGGTGAGTGTTACAGAGGATGTAACGGGAGGGTGTGCGCGAGAAAGGTGTGTAACGGACGGGTGCATGAGGAAAGAGTGTGCTGTCGAGAGTAAGGGTGAGTGCGCGGTCAAGAATGGAGGTGAGAGTAGTGAGAGTGAAACGGAGCGTGAGTTGGTTATGACAGGTGAGCGAGGATGTACACCTGGAATGGAAGGATGCACACCTGGAATGGTAGAGCGTGTGTGGGAAGGCACATTTGAGTTGGTAGTGAGGCACGTGGTTGGGTGTGCGAATGAGAGCACACCTGTGATTGTCACAGAGGAAGTGACCGAGGAGGGGACGCGAAGAGGTGTGTTGGTGATGTGTGCGACCAACGAATGTGTGCCAAAGTGTTCGGTGGTCAGGTGTGTGACCAAGTCGGCGAGCGGAATGAGTGTACCGAGGTGTGTAAGGAAAGGTACGAGGAGAATGGGAACAGCTGCATGTATGAGCAAGAAAGGGGTAGCGTATGCTTGTAAGAATCCAGGTGAAGCGTCGACGGTAACCAGGTTAGAGGTTAGAACGACTTATAGCCGAATCGGGCCCTCGGTGCGCGTCGGGCAGCTTCGCGTGCCGCGAGGACCAGCGGGGATCCGAATCACGGCGGTTTCGAAAGAACCGCCGTACGCGATCCACGCTGTGCCTCGCTTGGAACGGCCGCGGCCGGGCTCCACTAGGCGGAGCGGGCAGCTGGAAAGGAAGGGTCGTTATGGCGACCACGTTTTGTTGAGAGGTGCCGGCAGGTCGAGATCGGGACATTGGATGGCTCCACGCCGAGGTGGTGCGTGGGATCTCGGCCCGGGTAAGCCCCCGCCCCTGCCCCGAATGCGGGACGCATCCAGCCGCCGGCACAAAAGAATCCGCGTTCATTGCTCGGCTGTACGAAGCCGGGCTGTAGATGTGAATTGGCGCACCGAGAGGATGTAATAAGTAGACGGATGATGATGGTAGTGATTTGAAACGAAATTTAGAAAAGTGAATAGAATTGGCAGTAAATGGAAAATTTTTGAATTGGTTGGAATCTGGACAAACAAAATTGATAGTGAGAGACCCCCGATGTGGAGGGATGGCAAATCCACCATCCCTCACAGACGTGGGGCAAAGGAGCTATAGTCTATGGGGTGTATGGCAGTGAAAACTAGCCCGGGTGGGTTAGGTTATATTGTAGGGATCTAGCGAAGATGACATTAGGTAACGTTAAGGTTTAGATAGTGACTGATACCTGTAGTGGGGACGCAGGTAGATTAGTGTGGATTATAATGACGTGGGAGCGCAATAGTTTAAAGGGACGACTGGGAAGCGCAAGTTTCAGAGGGGAGTAGTTAGCTGAGATGATGCCGTGTGTGTGAGGATTGAACAGGTGAGAATGGAACAGGTGTGATTGCACAGGTGTGCAACTGAACAGGTGTGTGGAGCAGTGTATGAGGGAGTCGTGGTGATTGCGTGTTGTGTTGACCAAATGGTCCAGGAAGAAAGGAGGGTGCAGGTGGCACCAGGTGTGAGGGCACAGGTGTGCAACAACAGGTGTATGTGGCTGTGTGGAATAAATGGTAGTGTGGAATATCTGGAGTATTGGAATGGATGGTCATGGAGTGAGAATGGTGGAAATTGTGGAGTGGAGTGGATGGTGCGAAGGTGTGAATGGGGGAAGAGTGGACCCCATCACGGATACCCGGGGCGGGTAGTGTAAGTGTTAGGTAGAGGGTACAGGTAAATTGTGGTTGGATATTGGCATCTGTGGTGCGGGTGGCAGAATGGTATGTGGATGGGTGCATTAGTGTTGTGGAAATGGCTGGGCGTGTAGCCTGTTAGTGTGTGTAGTTGGTTTGGGCACTCCACCACTGTGAGGATGTCGGCCAGGTGAGGCCGCAGGTGGGCTCTGGGAGCCGGTAGTAGTTGTTGTGGATGGGGCCCGAGGATCCGGAGGACGGACCCGGGTAGCCCAGTGCCAGAGGGCACCATGGGGTGACAGAGCCAGTAGAGGGGCTGTCCCCAGTTAGTTAGGTTAGGGTGAGGAGCTAGGTAAGCTCGGGTGGCAACTACAGTGGTGGAGGTGTGCAGGTGGGTAGACCTGTTGGGAGAGCTAGACGTCGCAGCCCAGAAATTGTGCGAGAGCACCGGGAGATGAATCGGGGGAGTGAGACCCCAAATTGAGAAGCACCACAGTTTGGTCAATGGGAATTGGTTATTAGAACCCATAGTGTAAGTTGGCCAATGGATTGGCAGGGAAAGACCCCGGGTAGTGTAAAGTGTGTTAAAGTCATTTAGAAAATAGTTAGGATGAAGGATCTCCTCGCACCATCTGCATCCACTCACCTGAGGTGACAGGTACTCCACACCATGCCATGTTTTGATTATTTTTTATGATGCAAATGTTTGGATTGTGAGACGCATCATGACGTGGGTGTGACATTGTGCGTAATTCCATCTCTCCCTCCTTATGAGGATTGATGATGAATTGGTGATGGCAAATTTTGAAGTAGAGGGATTGTGGTGACGAATTTGGTATAGGGGAAATATGGGGAAGACGTGACAGTAGTAACGAATTGGTAATGTGTAGATTTTGTACATATGGGGTAAGGGCAAGGGTAGGTGACCGGGGGGGCGACGTACAGTAGGGACGAGCTTTCTCACTTCACCCTCCGTACGCATTTCACCTTGCATTGCCTTATTGACGTGTACCCTTGTGACCTTACCCCTCGCTCAATTGTCTTTCTTTTGTCTCCCACATGACCTGTGCGCCATTGGGTGCCGAGGGGAGCGTGCGTGAGGTGGCCATTGTGCGCCCGAGATTCCCAGAACCAGCATGCATTGCGTTGATGTACCACTGTATGGACCGCTGTTCTGCGGCCAAGTACCACTTGATGGACCCCAGGTTCTGGGGCAGGGCACCTCTGTTGGAGACCGGCCATAGTGGCCAGGGAATCTTGCTTGTGGACCTCGGTAAGGTGGCACCTATGCCAAACAGGTGGACCACCCTTAGTTGGCCCCTGAGGCCCTAAATAAAAATGGACACAAGTTGTGCTTTTTATTATGTCCAAATAGGCCGCATGAAGCCAGAAGACGTCGGGAAGAACATCGGCCCAGCAGAGAAAGAGAAGACCACCACCAGTTGTTTTGTTGTGTTTATTATGAACCATGGTGACTGCGCACCGGATGGTGCTTTTGGGTGCTTTGTGGTGCTTTGTGGTGTTTGGTGCTGTTGGGTGCTTTGGTGGTATTGGTACTGGTGCATCGATGCAATGCGTGCTGTCTCCTCCCTCCCAACAGGAATTTCTTTCTCTTGTTCCCTAAAAAGAAAAAAAAAAAAAAAAAACACAAGTCCTGGGTTGCGTTGTAAATAAGAAATCACGTCATTGTAAATAATGCTCCCCACCGTAAATGTATAGTTTGAGAATAATTCCGTAATTCGGTTAGCTGTGGGCTTGAGTCTGTTAGACAGGATGCAATGCAATAGGGGGACATACTTATTTGTGTTTTAAGATTGTCACACTCAGGGTCAGGTTAATTGTAGAGGGAATTACACCTACGTGTCACACTAAGTTAAAGTTTAATAGGCCCGAGTACGGGCCTGAAGAAAGGAGGGTGCCGTGTAACGAATGTGGAAACGTTACAATGTGAACGTTACAAAAGTACGGTAACACCCTGTTAATGTAAATAATGGTCGCAGTCGGCGTCCTAGTTAATTCCATGAAACTTACACGCAGGTCACGATATATCTTTTAAATAGTGTATTTCCTTATTCCATGTAGGCTAAATATGTGTTTTCCCACTAGATTGACTTTGCATTGTATCAAACAAAATAAGCGTAGGCCCTTCCAATTTCCCCAAAACCTCCCTTCCAATTGCCTTCCGCATTTTGGGCGGTTTTCTTCAAACCACCATTGGCCACGAGGTAGGGTTGGGGAAGAAAGGCGTGTCTCCACCTCGTCATAAGAGGGAAGGAGTGAACCAGCCCTAACCGCCAATCAACACCGCGGGGAGCGACCCGGTAGGCGTGCCCTCGGAGCCGGCGGCTTGATTTCGCCCGAGGTGATAAAAGCGACTGTAAGGGACTGCTTTAAGAGATGACCTGAGAGATGACTGAGAGAGGCCTTGAGAGATGACCCTGGGAGATGAGCAAAGAGGCTGCACCAAGAGAAGCGGTGAGATGCGAAACGCTCCAAGCCAAAGAGGAGAGGTACTCGGCAAGGAAACCAGCTTTGGAGAGACGCGCTGAAAGGAGGGAGACGGCCCCACCCCAAGAAGAGGAGCAGGTGTGCCGAACCAGCGCGTAACGTCTACCGCAGTGGAGACACGACGGAGGGTTTCCCGCCAAAACCGTGAGGAATTGCGAACTGCGGCCTCCCGACCTTGCCTCCCTCTCAAGCAATCCATCTCAAGCCTTACCTGCCTGCATTATCCCCTGTGTAAGTGTGAACGTCCTGTCCTGCTCGTTTGTCTTGGGGCTAAGTAAAAATGAATAGTGTAAGTTAAGGATTCGCTGTGTTACTGCTTCTTCCATCCATTGCTTGTGTGTGTATAATAAAATCTGTTCTTCCTCCGTATTCTTCTTCTTCTTCTTTTTCATTCTCTTTCGGTCGCTTTAGAGATTTCCCGATTGAATATCTGTGGGGCGATCTGGTCAACGTCGGGTGGAATCGGGTTTTAATCGGGGAGTAACTGTTCGGACGCGGTTAAATACACCACCGCTCGGTCAATATAACATCTAAAAGCCGCGTCTGTAACAAAATATATATATATATATATATATATATATATATATATATATATATATATATATATATATATATATATATATATATATATATACATATATATATATACAGTGGAACCTTGACTTACGAGTGCCCCAACTTACGAGTTTTTCGAGATACGAGCCGTCGCTCGGGCGGTTTATTGCTTTGAGATGCGAGCCGAGATCTGAGTTACGAGCTTTCGCCACCCGGTCACGTGGTTATCTTGCCGTGCAAGTACAGTATCTCTGTCGTATAGCGCTGCATTTTGTTTTCGCATGTTGGTTATTTTGAGTTTACGCCGCCAGGTGGGTTCTGGTCACGTGGTTATCTTGCCGTGCAAGTACAGTATCTCTGTCGTATAGCGCTGCATTTTTGTTTTCGCATGTTGGTTATTTTGAGTTTACGCCGCCAGGTGGGTTCTGGTCACGTGGTTATCTTGCCGTGCAAGTACAGTATCTCTGTCGTATAGCGCTGCATTTTTGTTTTCGCATGTTGGTTATTTTGAGTTTACGCCGCCAGGTGGGTTCCGGTCACGTGGTTATCTTGCCGTGCAAGTACAGTATCTCTGCCGTCAACTTGTTCAGAGTGCCGGCGATAGCTCGCCTTCTCTTTGTGGAAAACACGGTACTGAGAAGAAGAAGAGGATGATGTGCTTGGATATAAAACACGCAATCGTCGAAAAACATGAGCGAGGTGTCGAGGAGGACGTATATAACGGCAGAGGAGAAGAGCATGCCAGGCCACAACTTGTGGATATAAAACACGCAATCGTCTTGTTTTATATAAAACTTGTGCTTGGATATAAAACACGCAATCGTCAAAAAACATGAGCGAGGTGCCGAGGAGGACGTATATAACGGCAGAGGAGAAGAGCATGCCAGGCCACAACTTGTTCAGAGTGCCGGCGATAGCTCGCCTTCTCTTTGTGGAAAACACGGTACTGAGAAGAAGAAGAGGATGATGTGCTTGGATATAAAACACGCAATCGTCAAAAAACATGAGCGAGGTGTCGAGGAGGACGTATATAACGGCAGAGGAGAAGAGCATGCCAGGCCACAACTTGTGGATATAAAACACGCAATCGTCGTGTTTTATATAAAACTTGTGCTTGGATATAAAACACGCAATCGTCAAAAAACATGAGCGAGGTGCCGAGGAGGACGTATATAACGGCAGAGGAGAAGAGCATGCCAGGCCACAACTTGTTCAGAGTGCCGGCGATAGCTCGCCTTCTCTTTGTGGAAAACACGGTGAGATCCTTAACATCCAACAACTAATGGGACGCAAACGGGGCGCCCAGTTTAGCGGTACACACATTGATGAATCACCCTGCCTGTGATTCACCCATGACAGGTTATAGCTGGGTCGGGATTCAAACCCAGGCTGGACAGTTTAGACTTTAGAGTCAAGTGTGCGTGCCTCCAGTCCAGGCCATCCTGCCAACTTGTATGCTGCATACAGGTGAAATATAAAGCGTGAGATATTTTTATATATACTGTATATTTAAAAAAAAATTGGTGTGGTTTTTGGCGGGCTGGAACGGATTAATAGCATTTCAATGCATTTTAATGGGGAAATTTGATTTGAGAAACGAGCAATTTGAGTTACGAGCTCGGTTACAGAACGAATTAAACTCGTAAGTCAAGGTTCCACTGTATATATATATATATATATATATATATATATATATATATATATGTATATATATATATATACACACACACACACACACACACACACACACACACACACACACACGTATGTATATATATATATATATATATATATATATATATATATATATATATATATATAATCGTTAGATTAAATAAGACGCGGACGTAGCTTCAGGACGTCGATCTTTAATTGTCGACCAAGCTTTCGACCAACAAAGGTCTTCTTCTGAGTCAGCCCCAAGTTCAACGGAAGACTTCTTCGGAAGAACTGAGTCAACGGACTTCCGTTGAACTTGGGGCTGACTCAGAAGAAGACCTTTGTTGGTCGAAAGCTTGGTCGACAATTAAAGATCGACGTCCTGAAGCTACGTCCGCGTCTTATTTAATCTAACGATTATTTATTCAATACAAATGAGATGCCCTGCTCGTACTTTGGAGTTTCTACTATTTCTTACAGTTATATATATATATATATATATATATATATATATATATATATATATATATACATATATACACACATATATATGTATACAGTCGTCCCTCGCTATATCGCGGTTCACTTTTCGCGGCTTCGGTACATCGCGGGTTTTTCTCGCTAGTATATGTAAAATTATATCGCGGATTTTTCGCTATATCGCGGGATTTTGCGGTATAAATGGATTTTTATATACTATTATTTTAAATATTTTTGTGGTAAAATAAGCATTTTCTAGCCTAAAAAATTAAAAAACGTAAAAAAATAAGAAAAATACAGTTATTAAAACATATTACAAGAAATAAAATACTGTACATAGTGTACAGTAGAAGGAGAGACAAAGAGTCGTGCGTATGGAAAACGCAGATGCGGCAGCTTCCACTTGCGCTCGTTACCCACGTAATGGGTAACTGTAATGCTCTTTTCTGGCTGTGCAGTACATTCATCATCGTCATCAGTACTGCACAGCTAATTCATCATCATCTTCATCACGCAAGTTGTAGTATTGAAGAGCCGGGGCTCTTGCTTGATACGGACGAAATGACGGGCAAGACACAAACTCGTCCGAGAAGATATTTATTCTCAAAACCAACTCGGGAACACTGAAAAGCCCATTTATCGGGCTGCATTATAAAGCACAAACAGGAACCGAAACCGAAAGCCACGCCTCTCAAGCGTGGCGTGCTTCGGTGGTCACGTGATCAACAGGTGTAGCTGATTATACCCGCACGCACGACACGCTTTGGTGGTCACGTGACCAGCCACTTGCGCCGCGGATCCCCGCCAGTGACGTCACCGGCTGGAGCAAGGAGATTCTGATGCTGGTCTTGCTTGGGGAACCCATGGGTTGCTACAGTATCTTCAATGGTGAGTACCCATTAGAATTTTATATGTTGTTAAAATTACGTATGTTTAAGAGTGTAAAAAGTGTTTAAGAGTATAGGAAGTGTTTATAAGAGTATGGGAAAGGTTAATAAGAGTGTGGGAAAGGTTAATAGGAGTGTGGGGAGGGTCATAAAGCTTAAAAATATATATAAATAATAAAATAAAAATATGGTCGCTACTTCGCGGATTTTCGTCTATCGCGGGGGGTTCTGGAACGTAACCCCCGCGATAAACGAGGGATCACTGTATATATATATATATATATATTGTTACGGACCGCGGATTAGGATGTTATTTACCGAGCGGTGGTATTACCGCGGCCGAACAGTTGCTCCCCTTTTCTTCCCTTACACTCACCCGATTCACCCAGACGTTGGCCAAATCGCGCTATGCTAAATCAATGATGGAAAGGACACGACGACTGGGATAGATGAAACGACGCAAGGGGTACAGTTCTCAAGACCTCCGGAGGAGGGTATAATTACAGTGGTAGAGAAAAGGGGGTAGATTATAAGGCAGAGTGAGGTAAAGAAACAGAAGAGATGGGCACTTAAATACCGTCTTATCTTAGCCCAGACAGACCACAGACAAACGGACAAGGTAGACTTACACAGGGATTGATGGCAGGAAGGGACAGGTAGGTCGATAGCACAAGGTGCACCTTGGCTCGGGGACAGGATAAAGCACGGTCCAAAAGATGCAGGGAGGCCTCACAGCGCTCGGAGGTGGTCTTGCTTGCTCCAAGCTCAGCGCGCATCTGACGTCACCTCCCTCTCACTGCGCATGCTCAGCGGGGAGTGACACGCCCTCGGCTGGTTGGTTCCGCCCCACTGGGGCCAGTCCGCCGCTTCCATTGGGTGCGGGGGTTACCGGGCTCCGCCCTTGACGAGGAGCTGACAGGGAGCCCCTGTTTGGTAACCCCATCGAGCACATGTTCGATGGCGGCTCGTTGGGAAGGCCTGATGCCCTCCCATCACCCCTACCAACCAAGCCGGAGTGAGGACGCGCACTCCCTTCGCTCGTTGTTGTTGTTGTTGTTGTTGCTGAACTGTGAGGAAGAGCTGCGGGGAGGTATTGGGAGGTCCTAAACTTCCTAACGGTGCCATACAATCACATTCTGGTGCAACGAAGGGTCAGAATTAATGGAAACGAATCCTTAACTGACATAGACTAAGAATAACTAGCAAGATGTCCTATAGTTGTCTTACATGAGATGCGGTGACCCTGGGTGCGACATTGAATGGGGGAAATAGGGGGAGGTTGGGTCTACAGAGTGTTGTTTACAGAAAATGGGACTAGGGAATGGGGGATTGGGGAGAGTTGGGAAGTATTGAGGAAATAGGGGAATATTTACAAGCAGATATGGATGGATGCAAATCCCATATCCGCAACACTGCACCCTTCTCGACCTCGGGGCTTCCCGACCCGATAAATTTTTACCTACTTTAATGTGGCACTCAGATGTAGTTCCTTGTACTATTAACTCAACCCTGAGTGCGACAGTTTTACAGATGTTCACAAATGAGTAAATATGTCCCCCTGCGCCGTTGCACCCTTCTCCTAACAGAAACACACCCACAGGATAACCGAATCGCGGAAAGCATCCTCAAACTAAACATACAGCCGGTAGGGAGCATCATTTACAGTTGACGCTTCTTTTATTTACAAGACTAACCCAGGACCTGTGATTGTTCTTTCTGGGGGGGAGACAGTCTGCTCTGCATCAATGCACCATGAAAGCACCCAAAACGCACCAATACCCCCTCAGGCACCAATCGGTGCCCAGTCATCATAGTTCGTCAATGTTCAATAATAAAAATAAACCAACAACCCCTAACCCTGCAGGTGGTCCCTTGCTCTTCGGCTCCCTCTGCTGGCTATTTAGTTTCTTCCAGATGTTGTCATTTCCTTTCATTTTCTTACTGGCGGCCTATTTGAGCATAAAATGAAATGCACCCAACGTGTCCATTTTTATTTATTTATGGCCCACAGGGCCGACTAGTGTGGTTCACCTGTGGGGCATCGGTGCCCTGTGGCCAAGGTCCGCCAGCAAGATTTCGGGCCCTCATGGCCGGTTCCAGCAGAGGGGCCATGCCCCAACCCATGGGGTCCATCAGTGGGGCTCGGCCACAGACATGTGGTCCATAATGTGGTGCATCGATGCAGACAGCTGGTTCTGGGAGTTCCAGGCGCACAATGGCCGACTCACGCACGCTCCCCTCGGCGCCCAATGGCGCACAGGTCATGTGGGAGACAAAAGGGGGACAAGACAATGGTTAGAACAAAGGATGGGGTCCAATAGCGAGAAATTGAGGGAGGACATGGGAAACCAGATCGGGGGTTTAAGGAATGACATGGGGTCCAATAGCGAGAAATTGAGGGAGGACATGGGGGCCCAGATCGGAGGGTTAGGGAGTAGAATAGAGGGATTAGGAAACAAATTTGAGGGATTAGACAATAGATTAGGGGAAATACAGGAGGGGTTAACGGGGGTAGAAAACAGAATGGCCGCTCAAGAGAATCAAATGGAAGGGATGAAAAAAGGGGTTAGAGGGGTTAGAAAACAGTATGGAAGGCAAATTGAGGGACATGAGGGACCAAGCGGAAAGGGAAGTTAAACAAATGGGGCAGCAGATAGAGGGGGTCAGAATGGGAGTAGAAACTAAATTGGATGCTCACAGGGAGGAAATGGAGCAGATGAGGGTGGCATCTGGGCAGGAGATGCAAGTGATGGGAGGGGAGATCAGAAGAGGTGTGAGTGAGGAGGTCGGAGGAGTGCGCGAGGAGGTGAGGCACTGTGAGGAGCGCATGGAGAAGGAGGTGAGAAAGGGGACTGTAAAATTGCAAGGTGGTATAGAGGAGTTGACGCTGGGAGTAGAACAGCTGACAGTGGGACAAAAGGAGTTGGGGGACCAGGTAAAGAAGAACACAGCGGTAATAGAGGGTTTAAAATCAACACAGAGGGAGATGAAAAAGGACGTAGGGGTAATTAAAAAAGAGTGTCAGACGGTACATGAGGACCTGACGAGGAAAATGAACAAGGTGGTAGAGGTGATGGAGGTTAAAGAGCGGGAGGTGCGGGAGCACATAGAAAAAAATAAGGTGGAGTTAGAGGAAGAACTTAAGGGGGCGCACGAGGAGATGAAGGAGGTGAAGCAGAAATTAGAAGAAGTGGAAGAAGGGGTGAGCGAAATTAAGAAGCGACGGAGAGAGGATAAGAAAGAGATAAAAGAGGAAGTAAAAGAATTGGTCCAAAGTCTGTGTTCAGATCGTGATGATGTGCTCATTAACCGGATGAGGGATTCGCAGGTGATGGAGGAGAAGCGAAGAGAAAGAGGACCCGGTGTAAGTGGTGACCAATATGGTCGTGCGTATGATGCGCCAGGTGATTTAATAAGCTTGGGGGTCGAGATGGACCCGGATGTTCGTGAGAGGCCAAGAGTGAGGTGTATGGCTGGTCTGGAGTGTATGGAATGAGGGTGCGAGCGAGAGGGTCCGGTGATGGGAGAGGTGCGAGGTGTGAGTGAGCAAGGTTGTGGTGGTATGGAATGGGTAGCGGGTTGCGGAAGCGTGACCCATGCATCGACACCAACAGGGGTAGTTTTTAGAGGGACAGGGGAGGCACGGGAGCCCCTTGGGGGTAATGTACTGTGGGGGCCCGGCCGGTTCGGCCCTGCGCTGACCCCGCAAGGGGCGACGCACGGGGTCCGGCAGGCGGGCAACGACTCGCATACGAGGTGGTCCCACAAGGTCCCACTCACGCCGTATGACGGCAAGAGTGATCTACGAGCGTACCTGGCGCAGTTTGACTGTGTGTGTAAGGGCAACGGTTGGGGTGAGGACGAAGGTGGAGTACACCTGGTGGCCGCATTGCGCGGCACGGCGGCGGAGGTGCTGACGGCATTACCACCGGGTGCTCTCACCCTGCCAGCCCTCCGCGACGCCCTAATTAATCGATTCGGCATTGAACAGCAGAGCGAGCTTGTTAAAGCTCAGCTCGCGCTGCGAAAACGCAAGCCCCAGGAAGCCATCGGGGAACTTGCCCACGACATTTGCCGCGCAGTGGGGATCGCACATGCTAACATGGCAGCGGATTCCCGGGAAAGCCTGGCGCTGGACCATTTTATCCAGGCCCTCCCGGATATTGAGCTCCGGCAACAGCTCGCCATGTGGCGCCCGCAGACTCTGAGCCAGGCGGCTGACGCTGCAGCCCGTTGGGAAGCAGCGAGGCCCCTGGCCTGGGGGAGCGAGCGTCACGCAGTGGCGGTCCGCCAGGTGGGACCCCCGATGGAGGGAGGACCCCTTAGGGGGCCCGCCCCCGACGTGAGTCCTGACCTGGCGGGCATGGTCCGGTGGCTGGTGGACCAGCGCCTGGCGGGACCTGGACCATGGCAGGCGGCCCCGGAGGTGGCCCGCGGTGGACCACGAGCGGGTAATCCAATTCGGACCTTCAGGGGGGGAAATTTGGAATTCCGGAGACAAGCACCTTATCAGGTGAGGTGCTATACTTGCAACCGTCTGGGTCACCTGGCGCGGCACTGTCGAGCCACGCGCCGGGATGATCCACGGCGGTTGAGGTCCTCAACTCCACCCAGGGGGGAGCGGGTTAGCCGACCCTAGACACCCCCCCGCCAGACCCCGGGAAACTAGAAGGTGTCGGGCACGTAGGGCGGTGTTCGGCAGAAGAGGATGGAGGAGAGCCCTCATTGACGCGACAGGTCATTTATTGTGGCCAAATTGGAACCGGTAGCCTGACAATCAGATGCAAAATTGCCGGCGTGTGGGTAGACGCCATAGTGGACACAGGAGCTAGCGCCACGATCATCAGCCCTGTGGTCCTTGATTCGAGCGCAGGTGGCTGGGATAAGATCCAGCGCCTGCAAAATTATAGTTTGCAACTTGCTACCGGGGTAACGGCCCCGATCATAGGGCGTGGTTCTGTGACCCTCAAGTTAGGGTCGGTAAGGAGGGAGATAGATGTTTGGGTGGCGGAGGTGTGCGACCCATGTTTAATAGGGTTGGATTTGTTGACTGCCAGCGGTTGTAAAATCGACTTGTGCCGGGGGATCCTGCAAGTGGGAGTAGAAGAGCTGCCGTTAGGGGGAGTGAGCATGGCCGAGAGAGCGGACCTGGAGGCTTCCGAGGCCGTGACCATTCCTCCAAGGGCCGAGGCGATAGTGCCGGCCCGATGGGCAGCTCGCCCAACATGGCAGGAATCCTGCGGCCTGGTCGAACCGGTGGCAGCGCAGTCCATACCGGGTTTAATCGTGCGCCGCACCCTTGTAAAAACGGACGGACCGGTAGTGGCCGTCCGAGTAATAAATATAAGTACAGAACCACGCACTATAGTAAGGGGCACGAGGGTAGCTGGCTGCACACCAGTTGAGGAAGTCGTGACAGTGAGGGGCGAGAACGTCCAGCCGAGCCGGCCCCAGGGGGAGCCTTCAATAAGAAGTAGGAATTGGCCCGATCCCATTTGCGAGATGGTAAATCGTAGTAGCGTAGAGTTGGGAGGTACCCAGAGGGAGGCCTTACACAAACTGGTTGGGTCCCATTTGGACCTCTTCTCCTTGTCCACCGAGGATATTGGACGTACGGGCCTGGTGAAACATCAGATCCACACCGGTGAGGCCCGGCCTATTCGTCAGGCCGCCCGACGGCTTCCTTGGAGCAAGAGGGCGGAAGCTGACGAGCAGGTTGAAAAAATGCTCGACGCAAGCGTGATCGAGCCCTCGGGAAGTCCTTGGATGTCACCTGTTGTGCTGGTCAAAAAGAAGGATGGGACCACGCGGTTCTGCGTGGACTATCGCCAGCTAAACAACGTGACACTCAAGGACTCATATCCCCTGCCAAGGATTGATGACACCCTCGATGCCGTTGCGGGCTCAAATTGGTTCTCAACTTTGGACCTCAAGAGTGGGTATTGGCAGGTGGAGATGGATAGGGCAGGGAAGGAGAAAACGGCATTTTCCACAGGTAAGGGACTGTATCAGTTTACTGTGATGCCGTTTGGTTTGTGTAACGCCCCCGCCACTTTTGAAAGATTGATGGAACATGTACTAGGCGGCATGCCATGGCAATCATGCCTGGTGTACCTGGATGACGTCCTAGTACATGCCAAAACGTTCCCCCAGGCAGTAGCTAATTTGGACCAGGTGTTTAGGTGCCTCAGACAGGCAGGGTTGAAACTGAGCCCCAGTAAGTGCACCTTGTTTGCCAAGGAGGTGGCCTATCTAGGTCACGTGATCGGCTGCGAGGGGGTAAAAACGGACCCAGACAAAATTAAAGCGGTAGAGGAGTGGCCCGCACCACGTACCATCAAAGAGGTGCGGGGATTTTTAGGACTCTGCTCCTACTACCGGCGCTTTGTGGCGAAATTTGCGGAGTTGGCCCGTCCCCTCCACTGGCTTACGGAGAAGGGGACGTGATTTAATTGGACGCGGGAGTGCCACGAGGCCTTCCAAAAATTGAAGGGGTGTCTAACATCCGCACCCCTTCTAGCTTACCCCACTAGCAACGGGGCATTTTCCCTGGACACGGATGCGAGCCAGGAAGGATTGGGCGCAGTTTTGTCTCAGACACAGGAGGGCATGGAGAGAGTGATTGGTTACTATAGTCAGGCCTTAAGTAGGCCCGAGCGAAATTATTGTGTCACTCGCAAAGAGTTATTGGCTATGCTGGCTGCCATGAACCATTTCCACCCGTACTTGTACGGGCGGAAATTTTTGGTTAGAACTGACCATTCCTCCTTGCAATGGCTCCTACGGTTCAAGGAACCGGAGGGCCAAATTGCAAGGTGGTTGGAAAAGTTGCAGCAGTACGATTTTGATGTGGCCCATAGGGCCGGGAAGGCCCATGGTAATGCGGACGCACTCTCTCGGCGTCCTTGTCTGGGGGAAAACTGCAAATTTTGTGCGAGACACGAGGAGAGGGAACAATTGGGCGATTCGGACCCGATCCTCGTTGTCCGTGCAACCCGGGTGAGAGGGCCAATTTTGCCACTAACCGCAGATGAGGAATTCGGAACTTTGGCTTGGAGCGCGGCCCAGCGGGAGGACCCCGTACTGGGACCGGTGCACGAATGGGTGAGATTGGGGCAAAGACCTAATGGGGAAGAGGTCACCCCCCTCGGGGCACAGACCAAGGCATATTGGGCTCAGTGGAAAACCCTGGAATTGAAGGATAACATCTTGTATCGCAAGTGGGTGGAGGTTCCCTCTGATAAAACTTCCTGGCTGGTGGTAGTCCCAAATAAATTTAAGACCGATATATTGCAACAGGTGCATGGTACCCGCCCCGGCGGCCATTTGGGCAGGACAAAGACGACATCGCAGGTACGCCGGAGGTTTTATTGGGTGAATATGGGGCGCGACATACAGGACTGGTGTCGGAGATGTGACGCCTGTACTGCCAAAAAGGGACCAGCACGGAGGATGAGGGCCCCCCTTCAATTACACCAGGTGGGGGCCCCCCTAGAGCGGGTGGCCATGGATATCCTAGGCCCACTACCCCGCACCCGCCTAGGTAATAAGTACATCCTCGTTGTGATGGACTACTTCACCAAGTGGCCGGAGGCCTACGCCCTCCCCAACCAAGAAGCAGGGGTGGTAGCGCAGGCCTTCGTGGAAGGATTTGTGTGCCGGCATGGGATTCCGCAGGAGTTGCACACCGACCAGGGACGAAATTTTGAGAGCAAATTGCTAAAAGATGTGTGCAGTCTCCTGTCAATTCGGAAAACAAGAACAACGCCTTTAAGACCTCAATCTGACGGGATGGTGGAAAGATTCAACCGAACTTTAATCCCACTCCTGACACCAGTTGTTACGGACCGCGGATTAGGATGTTATTTACCGAGCGGTGGTATTACCGCGGCCGAACAGTTGCTCCCCTTTTCTTCCCTTACACTCACCCGATTCACCCAGACGTTGGCCAAATCGCGCTATGCTAAATCAATGATGGAAAGGACACGACGACTGGGATAGATGAAACGACGCAAGGGGTACAGTTCTCAAGACCTCTGGAGGAGGGTATAATTACAGTGGTGGAGAAAAGGGGGTAGATTACAAGGCAGAGTGAGGTAAAGACACAGAAGAGATGGGCACTTAAATACCGTCTTATCTTAGCCCAGACAGACCACGGACAAACGGACAAGGTAGACTTACACAGGGATTGATGGCAGGAAGGGACAGGTAGGTCGATAGCACAAGGTGCACCTTGGCTCGGGGACAGGATAAAGCACAGTCCAAAAGATGCAGGGAGGCCTCACAGCGCTCGGAGGTGGTCTTGCTTGCTCCAAGCTCAGCGCGCATCTGACATCACCTCCCTCTCACTGCGCATGCTCAGCGGGGAGTGACACGCCCTCGGCTGGTTGGTTCCGCCCCACTGGGGGGGCCGGTCCGCCGCTTCCATTGGGTGCAGGGGTTACCGGGCTCCGCCCTTGACGAGGAGCTGACAGGGAGCCCCTGTTTGGTAACCCCGTCGAGCACATGTTCGATGGCGGCTCGTTGGGAAGGCCTGGTGCCCTCCCATCACCCCTACCAACCAAGCCGGAGTGAGGACACGCACTCCCTTCGCTCGTTGTTGTTGTTGTTGTTGTTGCTGAACTGTGAGGAAGAGCTGCGGGGAGGTATTGGGAGGTCCTAAACTTCCTAACGGTGCCATACAATCACATTCTGGTGCAACGAAGGGTCAGAATTAATAGAAACGAATCCTTAACTGACATAGACTAAGAATAACTAGCAAGATGTCCTATAGTTGTCTTACATGAGATGCGGTGAACCTGGGTGCGACATTTAATGGGGGAAATAGGGGGAGGTCGGGTCTACAGAGTGTTGTTTACAGAAAATGGGACTAGGGAATGGGGGATTGGGGAGAGTTGGGAAGTATTGAGGAAATAGGGGAATATTTACAAGCGGATATGGATGGATGCAAATCCCATATCCGCAACAATATATATATATATATATATATATATATATATATATATATATATATATATATATATATATATACCAAATATATGTATATATATATCATATAAATGTATATATATATCCAAATAGGGCAAAATGGAGAAGATTGTCATGGGGACCGCAAGGCTAGCCCCCGCTCTAGCAGGGAAAATGGCCTTTAAAATGCATGTTGTTGTTGTTGTTGTTGTTGTATGCATATATATATATATATATATATATATATATATATATATATATATATATATATATATATATACACAACGTGCCGGCTCTTGTGTTGTTATGAATATTTCATTCTGAAATCGCACGCAAAAACGTCCCAAAAATCCTCATGGTGGGAATTCCAAAGCACAATCGTCGATCTCCTTCCAGGCAACAGAAGCAAGCAAGCGAGCTGGTGATTAATGGCCAAATATCCTTCTGAAGTCGAGCATCGAAGCTCAGTGGTTTCCCCTTAAAGTTGTATCATGAAGCGAGTGTCATAAATAAATAATAATAAAAAAGGCTTTCCTCCATTCAGCATACAAATGGTTAGAAGGACAAACCATGCCCAACGTATGTGTATAACGTTGTAAGTGCAGGCCATTTGCAGGAAGTGTGCATTTCCTATACATCCTGCATTCCCCACTTTAAATATGCGCATTGTGCAGCTATTCCTGTCCGTGTCCTCCTCCTCGACACGACAAATCGAAGCGATCATATTATAATGTACATGAGGCGTCCACAGGAGAAGAAGCACGAGCTCGGCAATGTGGGCTCGGCATCCGACGAAGCCGACTTTTCATCCTGTACCCGCACAGACGGGGACGTACGATGGACGGTACGAATCCCCCGGCGGTAAACACAATTGCTCGCCAGTACGCGGCCGGGTCTACAAATGCCTCGGATTTTCGCAATGCTCGGTAGAGCGGTGCAATTATCGGAGTACGTGCTGTGCTCAGTGGTGCCGTGTGTGTCGTGTAAAGGAAGATGGACGCGAATGGAGCAATTCCGTCGCCGCCAAATGAGCGCGCAGGGCTCCACGAAAGGGGAAAATCGCTCGGAGCTCGCCCCCGGAGAGTCGGTCGGCGCCCGCGGGGCCTCACCGTCCAAGCACCAAACGAGTCAGAGACTATGCGATCCCGGCCCAGCACAAATGAAATAAATATATACAAACATTTGTGACGTCTATAAAAGGAATCCCTTCGCAAGAGCGTCGATGGACGTTTGAGGGCCCTGCACTCGGCCGCGGTTACACATCGAAGGTGGTGGTAACGCGACGCGCACATAACGTGTCCTCCATAGCCCACAACCCCTCCAGAGGCTCCGTGCTCACGTCCCTCCCCCAAACACTCCCTCTGCTCCGGCCCCACCCCCTCCCCCAGTCACAAACATCTCCCAAAACCATTCCCCGGGTCCTCGTACTACGTTTCCCACTCGACGCACCACGCCATTCTCCTTCACTGCCGATATGTTTGAATCCTCGTGTTTACAGAGACATAGAGGGAGCATGGGCGGCCCGGAACGCGGGAATAGGACAAAATGGCCTTCAGGAGGAAAAGGCAAGCGATAGCGAGCGAGGGAGAGGAAACTCAGGGCAAAGACGAGGAAATAAGAGAAGAAGAAGATGAAGATGAGGAAAGGACTATGAAGAGGAAGAAGAGCGGAGCAGGCAAGGCCCAAGTGCGGTGAACGAACGGCATGGGCCCTGCACAGAGTACGGAGGAGTCGCATTCTAAAAGGTCCCTGATCCGCGCACGCTCGAGGACGAAGTTGATCGAGAGAGGTGGAAATATAATTGATGTATATGTCGAGAGAGAGAAAGAGAGCTGAAGGATTCCTTCACCTGATGCCACCAGCCCCACTATGCCTATTGGAGTATACAACGATTCAAACAACCACTCGTATAAAACTAGAGATGAAGGGAGGGGGAGAGAAAGAAAGGGGAAGAGGGGAGAGTGAGAGAGGAGTGGGAGATAACGAGTGGGGGGAAGGAAGCGGAGGGAGGTGGGCAGAAAGGGAGGTGGGAGATAGATAAGGGGGGGGGGGGGAGAGTGATGGAGACAGTGCGAAACAGATATAGGGTGAGACACAGAGAGGGGGAAGCAGAGAGAGGGAGGGAGGGGGGGGGGAGAGACAGGGGCAATAGATAGATGGCGGTGGGGGGGGGGGAGGAGGGAGGGAGGAGACGAGGGTGGGGGGAGGAGAGAGAGGGATGTGGTCGAGAGAGAGAGACGTGGTAGAGAGAGTTCTCATAGAGAGAGATGGTGTGGACAGAGACGGAATAGAGAGACTGGGCAGTGAGAGATGGTGTAGAGAGAGAAGGTTAGTGAGAGAAAGAGAGAGAGAGAGAGAGAGAGAGAGAGAGAGAGAGAGAGAGAGAGAGAGAGAGAGAGAGAGAGAAAGAGAGAGAGAGAGAGAGAGAGAGAAAGAGAGAGAGAGAGAGAGAGAGAAAGAGAGAGACACTGTGTCAGGGAAGAGAGAGAGGCTGTGTCAGGGAAGAGAGAGAGAGAAAGAGAGAGACTGTGTCAGGGAAGAGAGAGAGGCTGTGTCAGGGAAGAGAGAGAGACTGTGTCAGGGAAGAGAGAGAGGCTGTGTCAGGGAAGAGAGAGAGGCTGTGTCAGGGAAGAGAGAGAGGCTGTGTCAGGGAAGAGAGAGAGGCTGTGTCAGGGAAGAGAGAGAGGCTGTGTCAGGGAAGAGAGAGAGACTGTGTCAGGGAAGAGAGAGAGACTGTGTCAGGGAAGAGAGAGAGGCTGTGTCAGGGAAGAGAGAGAGACTGTGTCAGGGAAGAGAGAGAGACTGTGTCAGGGAAGAGAGAGAGAGACTGTGTCAGGGAAGAGAGAGAGACTGTGTCAGGGAAGAGAGAGAGGCTGTGTCAGGGAAGACAGAGAGGCTGTGTCAGGGAAGACAGAGAGACTGTGTCAGGGAAGAGAGAGAGGCTGTGTCAGGGAAGAGAGAGAGGCTGTGTCAGGGAAGAGAGAGAGGCTGTGTCAGGGAAGAGAGAGAGACTGTGTCAGGGAAGAGAGAGAGGCTGTGTCAGGGAAGAGAGAGAGTCTGTGTCAGGGAAGACAGAGTGACTGTGTCAGGGAAGACAGAGAGACTGTGTCAGGGAAGACAGAGAGACTGTGTCAGGGAAGAGAGACTGGGTCAGGGGAGAGAGACTGGGTCAGGGGAGAGAGACTGGGTCAGGGAAGAGAGAGAGACTGTGTCAGGGAAGAGAGAGAGAGAGACTGTGTCAGGGAAGAGAGAGAGAGAGACTGTGTCAGGGATGAGAGAGAGACTGTGTCAGGGAAGAGAGAGAGACTGTGTCAGGGAAGAGAGAGAGAGACTGTGTCAGGGAAGAGAGAGAGACTGGGTCAGGGGAGAGAGAGACTGGGTCAGGGAAGAGAGAGAGACTGTGTCAGGGAAGAGAGAGAGACTGGGTCAGGGAAGAGAGAGAGACTGTGTCAGGGAAGAGAGAGAGAGACTGTTTCAGGGGAGAGAGAGAGAGACTGTGTCAGGGAAGAGAGAGACTGTGTCAGGGAAGAGAGAGACTGTGTCAGGGAAGAGAGAGACTGTGTCAGGGAAGAGAGAGACTGTGTCAGGGAAGAGAGAGAGAGACTGTGTGAGGGAAGAGAGAGAGACTGGGTCAGGGAAGAGAGAGAGACTGGGTCAGGGAAGAGAGAGACTGGGTCAGGGAAGAAAGAGACTGTGTCAGGGTAGAGAGAGAGACTGTGTCAGGGACGAGAGAGACTGTGTCAGGGAAGAAAGAGACTGTGTCAGGGAAGAGAGAGAGACTGTGTCAGAGAAGAGAGAGACTGTGTCAGGGGAGAGAGAGACTGTGTCAGGGACGAGAGAGACTGTGTCAGGGACGAGAGAGACTGGGTCAGGGACGAGAGAGACTGGGTCAGGGAAGAGAGAGAGACTGTGTCAGGGAAGAAAGAGACTGTGTCAGGGGAGAGAGAGACTGTGTCAGGGGAGAGAGAGACTGTGTCAGGGAAGAAAGAGACTGTGTCAGGGGAGAGAGAGACTGTGTCAGGGGAGAGAGAGACTGTGTCAGGGGAGAGAGAGACTGTGTCAGGGGAGAGAGAGACTGTGTCAGGGGAGAGAGAGACTGTGTCAGGGGAGAGAGAAACTGTGTCAGGGGAGAGAGAGACTGTGTCAGGGGAGAGAGAGACTGTGTCAGGGGAGAGAGAGACTGTGTCAGGGGTGAGAGAGACTGTGTCAGGGAAGAAAGAGACTGTCAGGGGAGAAAGAGACTGTGTCAGGGAAGAAAGAGACTGTGTCAGGGGAGAGAGAGACTGTGTCAGGGAAGAAAGAGACTGTGTCAGGGGAGAAAGAGACTGTGTCAGGGGAGAGAGAGACTGTGTCAGGGGAGAGAGAGACTGTGTCAGGGGAGAGAGAGACTGTCAGGGAAGAAAGAAAGACTGTGTCAGGGTAGCGAGAAAGACTGTGTCAGGGAAGAAAGAAAGACTGTGTCAGGGTAGAGAGAAAGACTGTGTCAGGGTAGAGAGAAAGACTGTGTCAGGGTAGAGAGAAAGACTGTGTCAGGGAAGAAAGAGACTGTGTCAGGGGAGAGAGAGACTGTGTCAGGGAAGAAAGAGACTGTGTCAGGGGAGAAAGAGACTGTGTCAGGGGAGAGAGAGACTGTGTCAGGGGAGAGAGAGACTGTGTCAGGGGAGAGAGAGACTGTGTCAGGGGAGAGAGAGACTGTGTCAGGGGAGAGAGAGACTGTCAGGGAAGAAAGAAAGACTGTGTCAGGGTAGAGAGAAAGACTGTGTCAGGGTAGAGAGAAAGACTGTGTCAGGGTAGAGAGAAAGACTGTGTCAGGGAAGAGAGAGACTGTGTCAGGGTAGAGAGAAAGACATGAGAAAGAGAGACGTGGTAGAGAGAGAGACGTGGTAGAGAGAGAGACGTGGTAGAGAGAGAGACGTGGTAGAGAGAGAGACGTGGTAGAGAGACGTGGTAGAGAGAGAGACGTGGTAGAGAGAGAGACGTGGTAGAGAGAGAGAGACGTGGTAGAGAGAGAGAGACGTGGTAGAGAGAGAGACGTGGTAGAGAGAGAGAGACGTGGTAGAGAGAGAGACGTGGTAGAGAGAGAGAGAGACGTGGTAGAGAGAGAGAGA
>NW_027617691.1:77500-80000 GCF_964187855.1 Myxine glutinosa
TGCCTCCTTTTTCTGTCTCATAGTTTGCCTGAGTCCGTATATCAGGTTGTTCACCTGCCCTGCGTCCAATTCCCACCCGTCTCATAGTTTGCTTTCAGTCTGCCTCCTTATTCAGTCTCATAGTTTGCGTGAGTCCATATATCAGGTTGTTCACCTGCCCTGGGTCCAATTCTCATCCTCTCATAGTTTACTTTCAGTATGCCTCCTTATTCAGTCTCATAGTTTGCGTGAGTGCATATATCAGGTTGTTCACCTGTCCTGAGTCCAATTCTGATCCGTCTCATAGTTTGCTTTCATTCTGACTCCTTATTCAGTCTCATAGTTTGCCTGAGTCTGTATATCAGGTTGTTCACCTGCCCTGGGTCCAATTCTCATCCGTCTCATAGTTTGCTTTCAGTCTGCCTCCTTATTCCGTCTCATAGTTTGCCCGAGTCCGTATATCAGGTTGTTCACCTGCCCTCGGTCCATTTCTCATCCTCTCGTAGTTTGCCTTCAGTCTGCCTCCTTATTCCGTCTCATAGTTTGCCTGAGTCCATATATCAGGTTGTTCACATGCCCTGGGTCCAACTCTCATCCATCTCATAGTTTGCTTTCAGTATGCCTCCTTATTCCGTCTCATAGTTTGCCTGAGTCCATAGATCAGGTTGTTCACCTGCCCTGAGTCCAATTCTCATCCGTCTCATTGTTTGCTTTCAGTCTGCCTCTTATTCAGTCTCATTGTTTGCCTGAGTCCGTATATCAGGTTGTTCACCTGCCCTGGGTCCAACTCTCATCCATCTCATAGTTTGCTTTCAGTCTGCTTCCTTATTCCGTCTCATAGTTTGCCTGAGGCTGTATATCAGGTTGTTCACATGCCCTGAGTCCAATTCTCATCCGTCTCATAGTTTGCTTTCAGTCTGCCTCCTTATTCAGTCTCATAGTTTGCCTGAGTCCATATATCAGGTTATTCACCTGCCCTGAGTCCAATTCTCATCCGTCTCATTGTTTGCTTTCAGTCTGCCTCTTATTCAGTCTCATTGTTTGCCTGAGTCCGTATATCAGGGTGTTCACCTGCCCTGGGTCCAACTCTCATCCATCTCATAGTTTGCTTTCAGTCTGCTTCCTTATTCCATCTCATAGTTTGCCTGAGGCTGTATATCAGGTTGTTCACATGCCCTGAGTCCAATTCTCATCCGTCTCATAGTTTGCTTTCAGTCTGCCTCCTTATTCAGTCTCATAGTTTGCCTGAGTCCATATATCAGGTTATTCACCTGCCCTGAGTCCAATTCTCATCCGTCTCATAGTTTGCTTTCAGTCTGCCTCCTTATTCAATCTCATAGTTTGCCTGAGTCCATATATCAAGTTGTTCACCTGCCCTGGGTCCAATTCTTATCCGTCTCATAGTTTGCTTTCAGTATGCCTCCTTATTCAGTCTCAGTTTGCGTGAGTCCATATATTAGGTTGTTCACCTACCCTGAGTCCAATTCTCATCCGTCTCATAGTTTGCTTTCAGTCTGCCTCCTTATTCCGTCTCATAGTTTGCCTGAGTCCATATATCAGGTTGTTCACCTGCCCTGGGTCCAATTCTCATCCTCTCATAGTTTGCTTTGCAGTCTGCCTCCTTATTCAGTCTCATAGTTTGCCTGAGTCCGTATATCAGGTTGTTCACCTGCCGTGGGTCCAGTTCCCACCCGTCTCATAGTTTGCTTTCAGTCTGCCTCCTTATTCAGTCTCATAGTTTGCCTGAGTCCATATATCAGGTTGTTCACCTGCTCTGAGTCCAATTCTTATCCGTCTCATAGTTTGCTTTCAGTCTGCCTCCTTATTCCATCTCATAGTTTGCCTGAGTCCATATATCAGGTTGTTCACCTGCTCTGAGTCCAATTCTTATCCGTCTCATAGTTTGCTTTCAGTCTGCCTCCTTATTCCATCTCATAGTTTGCCTGAGTCCGTATATCAGGTTGTTCACCTGCCGTGGGTCCAGTTCCCACCCGTCTCATAGTTTGCTTTCAGTCTGCCTCCTTATTCAGTCTCATAGTTTGCCTGAGTCCATATATCAGGTTGTTCACCTGCTCTGAGTCCAATTCTTATCCGTCTCATAGTTTGCTTTCAGTCTGCCTCCTTATTCCATCTCATAGTTTGCCTGAGTCCATATATCAGGTTGTTCACCTGCTCTGAGTCCAATTCTTATCCGTCTCATAGTTTGCTTTCAGTCTGCCTCCTTATTCCATCTCATAGTTTGCCTGAGTCCGTATATCAGGTTGTTCACCTGCCGTGGGTCCAATTCCCACTCGTCTCATAGTTTGCTTTCAGTCTGCCTCCTTATTCCGTCTCATAGTTTGCCTGAGTCCGTATATCAGGTTGTTCACCTGCCGTGGGTCCAGTTCCCACCCGTCTCATAGTTTGCTTTCAGTCTGCCTCCTTATTCCGTCTCATAGTTTGCCTGAGTCCGTATATCAGGTTGTTCGCCTGCCCCGGGTCCAACTCTCATCCTGTCCGGTATCACTCAGGTCGTGAACAA
>NW_027617691.1:85000-87500 GCF_964187855.1 Myxine glutinosa
CGTGTTTTATGGCCGTGGGGTGTTTTTATTACGTGTTTTATGGGTGTGAGGTGTTTTTAATTTGGTGGTGGTGAGGTGTTTTTATTACGTGTTTTATGGCTGTGAGATGTTTTTATTACGTGTTTTATGGCTGTGGGGTGTTTTTATTACGTGTTTTATGGCTGTGAGGTGTTTTTATTACGTGTTTTATGGCTGTGAGGTGTTTTTATTACGTGTTTTATGGCTGTGAGGTGTTTTTATTACGTGTTTTATGGCTGTGAGGTGTTTTTATTACGTGTTTTATGGCTGTGAGGTGTTTTTATTACGTGTTTTATGGCTGTGAGGTGTTTTTAATTTTGTGGTGGTGCGTGTGTTTTTATTACGTGTTTTATGGCTGTGAGGTGTTTTATTACGTGTTTTATGGCTGTGAGGTGTTTTTAATTTTGTGGTGGTGCGGTGTTTTTATTACGTGTTTTATGGCTGTGAGGTGTTTTATTACGTGTTTTATGGCTGTGAGGTGTTTTTATTACGTGTTTTATGGCTGTGAGGTGTTTTTAATTTTGTGGTGGTGAGGTGTTTTTATTACGTGTTTGATGGCTGTGAGGTGTTTTTAATTTCGTGGTGGTGAGGTGTTTTTATTACATGTTTGATGGCTGTGAGGTGTTTTTAATTTTGTGGTGGTGAGGTGTTTTTATTACGTGTTTTATGGCTGTGAGGTGTTTTTATTACGTGTTTGATGGCTGTGAGGTGTTTTTAATTTTGTGGTGGTGAGGTGTTTTTATGACGTGTTTTATGGCTGTGAGGTGTTTTTATTACGTGTTTGATGGCTGTGAGGTGTTTTCAATTTCGTGGTAGTGAGGTGTTTTTAATTTTGTGGTGGTGAGGTGTTTTTATTGCATGTTTTATGGCTGTGAGGTGTTTTTATTGTGTGTTTTATGGCTGTGAGGTGTTTTAAATTACTTGGTGGTGAGGTGTTTTCAATTACTTGGTGGTGAGGTGTTTTGAATTACATGGTGGTGAGGTGTAATCTTCCCAAACTTCCAGTCTGCACCTACCCCTCCCCTATGTGTGTGCTGAGGGGTTCTTTCTTGAAAATAAAACATTCAACCTAAATCTTCAACCTAAATTGCCTATAAAAATGTAATATCACAAACACAACAAATACATTTGTGCAAAATAATTGTTTGTATTATGATTGGTGTAAATCATGACAACACAGCAACTCAGGTACAGTCATTATCCTCAGCTAAAATAAGCCCGTTCCTCAGTAACGACGCTTAAGCTAGTATATATGTTAATATATATATCTATATATATATATATATATATATATATATGTATATATATATATATATATATATATATATATATATATATATATATATATATATATATATATATATATATATATATATGTTACGGGGTCCTCCCCTTACCTCTGTTCTCGGTAGACCTCCGAACCCCGAGAGGGTCCCCGGCAGAAAGATGTTATCCTTGGTTGAAATCAAGCAAATTATGAAACCCTCAATGGAACCAGCAAATGAAACAGTCAAATCAATAATGCAACCACACCAGGTTATGAACAAACAATAATACATTAGAAATCACACAAAAAGCCATACAACAATGGGGGCAATCACCCCTACTAACAAATCTTATGGTGGTAACCTTATCAAGCCCCTTAACCCCAAACTCACGGCACCTCCCCAATGTCTCTGCACCCCTCCAAGGCGAAGTCCCAATATCTCTGTGCGCTCCCGCGATCGGGGAGTCAAGGCCCGATCAAAGTCAATTGAGGCGTAGGCGATCGAGACGACCCCGAGGTCACGTTGTTCAGCACCCAGCAATACAGCGGTGGAAAGGAACCTCACAAAGACGCGCTCCGACGTACATGTTTGCGGTTCAACCCGCGAGCCTCCGTATAATTCTCAAGTGCCCTTTCTGGCACAGCCATCCCCGGCAAATCAACAACAACAACAACAACAACAACAACAACATGCATTTTAAGGCCAGTTTCCCTGCTAAAGCGGGGGTTAGCCTTGCGGTCCCCATGACAATCTTCTCCATTTTGCCCTATTTTCTGCATCTCTCCTTGTTAACCCCCTTGCCCGCATTGCTTCTTCCACCTTCCACTTCCTTCGACATTCATTTCCATCACTCTTCTCAACCAGTCACTTTCATCCACCGGGGAATAATGCCCAGCCAACACGACCAAAACCGGTTCACTGCAGGTTGCTCGCATGGCGAAGATGGCGGACGGCTTTCACTCGAACCCGGGCTTTGAGGCCAGGATCCTCCGGAACCTCAATGAGGATACCCGACGACACAGGCTCCACGCACTCCGGCGATAACTCTTATCGCCCGAACTTCCCTTCAAGGACGCAAAGTTCACTCGCACTGTACGTCGAACGCTCGGTCCGGAGCTTCAACAACCACGTCTCTTCACGATCTCCTACCGCCTCTTCTTCCTCGCTCCACCTCTTCCGGTGACGATCCGGATTTCCGGCCACATTTTTACTAG
>NW_027617691.1:92500-95000 GCF_964187855.1 Myxine glutinosa
ACTGAGCAGGAGACACAATGTCAGCCAAAGAGCCACATTCAAACACTGCCCTCCAGCATGGACTAAAGTTGAGGTAATCCTCCAAATTTTGTATTTTATCATCAAAATTAACAATCTTATTGAAGGTCGTCGTGTCCGTGAGAGTAACGACCAACAGTTCTGAAGTTACACGAGTGCGGAGCGCATGTTGGGCGATACTTTGTCGCGCTGTTAGTGGGGTATTTAGTACAGCGAGGGTTTTTCTTTACATTGTATGTATGTATGTATATATATATATATATATATATATATATATATATATATATATATATATATATATATATATATATATATATATATATACTTGCATATGGTATAAGCTTGAGTGTTACAACACAATCTATCGCGTGCTTCCGCATTTGCACAACCGATGAATCGAAGATGGGACAAACACGGACAGTCTGACCGGGGGCCTAAGGGTCGCTCGGGCACGGCAGGGAAACCCAACACAAGTATAGCATGCGGCCCGCGAAGCGTCCGCTTCCTTAATGTTAGCATCCACAAACCCCGCCATGATCCGCGATCGCTAATACGGAACGACAGCAACAACAGCAGACTCTCACACAGCTCAAAGCACTTACGTTACGAGGAGCACGCAGAGTTTGAGCAGCACGGTGAGCGCGAGCGGGTACGCACGTCCTGCGCGAGGCCGCCACGCGGTTGGGCCCGTCGCGAGCCTCGGACATAGGGAGCCGCGCCCAGCGCCGCCCACACCGAGTCCAGGGCGTCCGTAAACCAGGCTCCGCTAGCCGGGGGGGTGGGTGGGTGGTGGCGGTGGTGGTAGTAGTGGTGGTTGGGGGGGGGGGGTGGTGCGCCGAGCGCAGACGACGTGCAGGAAGAGTGGAGGCGCAGGAGCGCCGGGGGTACCTGGTCTGGAGCGGCCGCGCAGCGAGACGCCATGTTGCAGAAGTCGTGGCCGCCTGGCCGAGCCCCCGCCGTGTTTACGGGTTAATGGGACACGGACGAAGCCCTGTTGAGCTAATCACGGATGCATCGACAACTACATTTGCGGGAGTTCAGTCGGAGCGTGCGAGGGGATGAAAAACGCCGCTCAGCACAACCTTCTGCATTCACGTGAGTAAACGAAGCCCCAAAACGATTGTCCGCTTTTTATTGTTTCTCTTTTGGCTCCACGTACACTGCAAATGCGCCGACGCACCTTTAGCGAACTCATCCGAAGGGCTTTAGAAATATGGATTTTGAGTTTGGATCCCAAAATGGGCAGAGCGATGTGTACTTGGAGCCTTGGAGGCGCGCGCGGCCCCGTGCCCGACACAATGCGCGCTCCGGGAAAAGCAACAACGAGCGCGTCCTTTGCTCCCCGGCAACACGGCCTCGACATGTGAGCGCCTTCCGTATTGACGGACTTTGCATGCGGCGGTATGCTAATGGCTTCCAGGGACTCCGTCTTTTTTCCATTTCATGACCTGTCGGCGGCGGCCAATCAGAGCGCAGCTCGACGAAATTAATTGACGGCGGTGCGGGCTCCGGGCCGGACTTCACTCGCGCGCTTATTTGCTGCTCGCGCGCTGCTCTGGAGCAGCTGCAGCCGTCTAGGCTCGCGCGGTCTCCCTGGGGTTCAGGGACACCGCGCCACCAATGCCCTCCCATGTCTTCGGCCGCTCAGTCTTCGCGACCTGAGCGAATTTGCGAAGGTACGAGGGAGTAACACGGCGTCGGCTTTTGCTGTACAGTATATGGTTCTACATCTATGTACGCCTTTGCACAAACCTCAATATATTATTATTGATTATTATCATCATTATTATTATTATTATTACAACAAAAAAAGATCATCGGCCGCATGGGCGTGGCGAGTACATCATCCATGGTGTGACCAGGCCGTGATTTTGAGGACCATTTTGCTTGTGTTTCAGGCGATATGCAGACGCGCTTTACCACGAGCAATGGAATCGGCTCCGGCAGAAAGGCCGCAGGTGGCCGATTTCCGGCCTTACAATGCGGGTACGAGGTGGTCGACGGTGTTAAACTGGGTTACATTATCACCAATGGACGACAGATGTTTGCACTTTCTCAGGTTTTCACAGATTTGCTGAAAAACATCCCCAGAACCACCGTTCACAAACGAATGGACCATCTGAACGTGAAGAAGCATTACTGTGGATTGCAGGAGCTGAGGAAGCTGAAAGCCATCAACTCGATCGCTTTCCATGCCGCCAAATGCACCCTCATTTCACGGGAGGATGTTGAGGTGCTTTACAACTCGTGCCGTACGGAACGCGTACTCAAGACCAAGCAGCGCAGACCGAGAAGGAACAAGAGTCAGAGGCACGACCGTGGGGCTTTTGACGGCCCTCGTCCCAGCTCGTCCGCGCGAGAGGACAAAGCTGAGGGCGGAGCGGCCGGAAAGATGATGCGTGGAGCACATGAGGGGGAGTTGGTACCCTGTGTGCCGCCCCGACGTACTAGTCCCTCTCACAGAACCACTGTGAAACCTTCT
>NW_027617692.1:0-102138 GCF_964187855.1 Myxine glutinosa
AAAGTGGTTTTTCAACACTAATACAAGTGCAAAAGTGGTTTCCTGCACCAACACAAGTGCGAAAAGTGGTTTTTCAACACTGTCACAAGTGCAAAAAGTGTTTTTTCCACACTAATACAAGTGCAAAAGTAGTTTCCTGCACCAACACAAGTGCGAAAAGTGGTTTTTCAACACTAACACAAGTGCGAAAAGTGGTTTTTTCAACACTAACACAAGTGCAAAAAGTGGTTTTTCCACACTAATACAAGTGCAAAAGTGGTTTCCTGCACCAATACAAGTGCGAAAAGTGGTTTTTCAACACTAACACAAGTGCGAAAAGTGGTTTTTCAACACTAACACAAGTGCGAAAAGTGGTTTTTTCCACACTAATACAAGTGCAAAAGTAGTTCCTGCACCAACACAAATGCGAGAAGTGGTTTTTCAACACTAACACAAGTGCGAAAAGTGGTTTTTCAACACTATCACAAGTGCAAAAAGTATTTTTTCCACACTAATACAAGTGCAAAAGTGGTTTCCTGCACCAACACAAGTGCGAAAAGTGGTTTTTCAACACTAACACAAGTGCGAAAAGTGTTTTTTCCACACTAATACAAGTGCAAAAGTGGTTTCCTGCACCAACACAAGTGCGAAAAGTGGTTTTTCAACACAAACACAAGTGCAAAAAGTGGTTTTTCAACACTAACACAAGTGCGAAAGTGGTTTTTCAACACTAACACAAGTGCGAAAAGTGGTTTTCCACACTAATACAAGTGCAAAAGTGGTTTTTCAACACTAACACAAGTGCAAAAAGTGGTTTTTCAACACTAACACAAGTGCGAAAAGTGGTTTTTCAACACTAACACAAGTGCGAAAAGTGTATTTCCACACTAATACAAGTGCAAAAGTGGTTTCCTGCACCAACACAAGTGCGAAAAGTGGTTTTTCAACACTAACACAAGTGCGAAAAGTGGTTTTTCAACACTAACACAAGTGCGAAAAGTGGTTTTTCAACACTAACACAAGTGCGAAAAGTGGTTTTTCAACACGAACACAAGTGCGAAAAGTGGTTTTTCAACACTAACACAAGTGCGAAAAGTGGTTTTTCAACACTAACACAAGTGCGAAAAGTGGTTTTTCAACACTAATACAAGTGCAAAAGTGGTTTCCTGCACCAACACAAGTGCGAAAAGTGGTTTTTCAACACTAACACAAGTGCGAAAAGTGGTTTTTCAACACTAACACAAGTGCGAAAAGTGTTTTTTCCACACTAATACAAGTGCAAAAGTGGTTTCCTGCACCAACACAAGTGCGAAAAGTGGTTTTTCAACACTAACACAAGTGCGAAAAGTGTTTTTCAACACTAACACAAGTGCGAAAAGTGGTTTTTCAACACTAACACAAGTGCGAAAAGTGGTTTTTCAACACTAACACAAGTGCGAAAAGTGGTTTTTCCACACTAATACAAGTGCAAAAGTGGTTTCCTGCACCAACACAAGTGCGAAAAGTGGTTTTTCAACACTAACACAAGTGCGAAAAGTGGTTTTTCAACACTATCACAAGTGCAAAAAGTGTTTTTTCCACACTCATACAAGTGCAAAAGTGGTTTCCTGCACCAACACAAGTGCGAAAAGTGGTTTTTCAACACTATCACAAGCGCAAAAAGTGTTTTTTCCACACTAATACAAGTGCAAAAGTAGTTTCCTGCACCAACACAAGTGCAAAAAGTGGTTTTTCAACACTAACACAAGTGCGAAAAGTGGTTTTTCCACACTAATACAAGTGCAAAAGTGGTTTCCTGCACCAACACAAGTGCGAAAAGTGGTTTTTCAACACTAATACAAGTGCGAAAAGTGGTTTTTCAACACTATCACAAGTGCAAAAAGTGTTTTTCCACACTAATACAAGTGCAAAAGTGGTTTCCTGCAGCAACACAAGTGCGAAAAGTGGTTTTTCAACACTAACATAAGTGCGAAAAGTGGTTTTTCAACACTAACAAAAGTGCGAAAAGTGTTTTTTCCACACTAATACAAGTGCGAAAAGTGGTTTTTCAACACTAACACAAGTGTGAAAAGTGGTTAATCAACACTAACACAAGTGCGAAAAGTGGTTTTTCAACACTAACAAAAGTGCGAAAAGTGTTTTTTCCACACTAATACAAGTGCAAAAGTAGTTTCCTGCACCAACACAAGTGCGAAAAGTGGTTTTTCAACACTAACACAAGTGCGAAAAGTGGTTTTTCAACACTAACACAAGTGCGAAAAGTGGTTTTTCCACACTAATACAAGTGCAAAAGTGGTTTCCTGCACCAACACAAGTGCGAAAAGTGGTTTTTCAACACTATCACAAGCGCAAAAAGTGTTTTTTCCACACTAATACAAGTGCAAAAGTAGTTTCCTGCACCAACACAAGTGCGAAAAGTGGTTTTTCAACACTAACACAAGTGCGAAAAGTGGTTTTTCCACACTAATACAAGTGCAAAAGTGGTTTCCTGCACCAACACAAGTGCGAAAAGTGGTTTTTCAACACTAATACAAGTGCGAAAAGTGGTTTTTCAACACTATCACAAGTGCAAAAAGTGTTTTTTCCACACTAATACAAGTGCAAAAGTGGTTTCCTGCAGCAACACAAGTGCGAAAAGTGGTTTTTCAACACTAACATAAGTGCGAAAAGTGTTTTTTCCACACTAATACAAGTGCAAAAGTGGTTTCCTGCACCAACACAAGTGCGAAAAGTGGTTTTTCAACACTAACACAAGTGTGAAAAGTGGTTAATCAACACTAACACAAGTGCGAAAAGTGGTTTTTCAACACTAACAAAAGTGCGAAAAGTGTTTTTTCCACACTAATACAAGTGCGAAAGTGGTTTTTCAACACTAACACAAGTGCGAAAAGTGGTTTTTCAACACTAATACAAGTGCAAAAGTGGTTTCCTGCACCAACACAAGTGCGAAAAGTGGTTTTTCAACACTATCACAAGTGCAAAAAGTATTTTTTCCACACTAATACAAGTGCAAAAGTAGTTTCCTGCACCAACACAAGTGCGAAAAGTGGTTTTTCAACACTAACACAAGTGCGAAAAGTGGTTTTTCAACACTAACACAAGTGCGAAAAGTGGTTTTTCCACACTAATACAAGTGCAAAAGTGGTTTCCTGCACCAACACAAGTGCGAAAAGTGGTTTTTCAACACTAACACAAGTGCGAAAAGTGGTTTTTCAACACTAACACAAGTGCGAAAAGTGGTTTTTCCACACTAATACAAGTGCAAAAGTGGTTTCCTGCACCAACACAAGTGCAAAAAGTGGTTTTTCAACACTAACACAAGTGCGAAAAGTCGTTTTTCCACACTAATACAAGTGCAAAAGTGGTTTCCTGCACCAACACAAGTGCGAAAAGTGGTTTTTCAACACTAACACAAGTGCGAAAAGTGGTTTTTCAACACTAACACAAGTGCGAAAAGTGGTTTTTCAACACTAACACAAGTGCAAAAAGTGGTTTTTCAACACTAATACAAGTGCAAAAGTGGTTTCCTGCACCAACACAAGTGCGAAAAGTGGTTTTTCAACACTAACAGAAGTGCGAAAAGTGGTTTTTCAACACTAACACAAGTGCGAAAAGTGTTTTTTCCACACTAATACAAGTGCAAAAGTGGTTTCCTGCACCAACACAAGTGCAAAAAGTGGTTTTTCAACACTAACACAAGTGCGAAAAGTGTTTTTCAACACTAACAGAAGTGCGAAAAGTGGTTTTTCAACACTAACACAAGTGCGAAAAGTGGTTTTTCAACACTAACACAAGTGCGAAAAGTGGTTTTTCCACACTAATACAAGTGCAAAAGTGGTTTCCTGCACCAACACAAGTGCGAAAAGTGGTTTTTCAACACTAACACAAGTGCGAAAAGTGGTTTTTCAACACTAATACAAGTGCAAAAGTGGTTTCCTGCACCAACACAAGTGCGAAAAGTGGTTTTTCAACACTATCACAAGTGCAAAAAGTGTTTTTTCCACACTAATACAAGTGCAAAAGTAGTTTCCTGCACCAACACAAGTGCGAAAAGTGGTTTTTCAACACTAACACAAGTGCGAAAAGTGGTTTTTCAACACTAACACAAGTGCGAAAAGTGGTTTTTCCACACTAATACAAGTGCAAAAGTGGTTTCCTGCACCAACACAAGTGCGAAAAGTGGTTTTTCAACACTAACACAAGTGCGAAAAGTGGTTTTTCAACACTAACACAAGTGCGAAAAGTGGTTTTTCCACACTAATACAAGTGCAAAAGTGGTTTCCTGCACCAACACAAGTGCGAAAAGTGGTTTTTCAACACTAACACAAGTGCGAAAAGTCGTTTTTCCACACTAATACAAGTGCAAAAGTGGTTTCCTGCACCAACACAAGTGCGAAAAGTGGTTTTTCAACACTAACACAAGTGCGAAAAGTGGTTTTTCAACACTAACACAAGTGCGAAAAGTGGTTTTTCAACACTAACACAAGTGCGAAAAGTGGTTTTTCAACACTAATACAAGTGCAAAAGTGGTTTCCTGCACCAACACAAGTGCGAAAAGTGGTTTTTCAACACTAACAGAAGTGCGAAAAGTGGTTTTTCAACACTAACACAAGTGCGAAAAGTGTTTTTTCCACACTAATACAAGTGCAAAAGTGGTTTCCTGCACCAACACAAGTGCAAAAAGTGGTTTTTCAACACTAACACAAGTGCGAAAAGTGTTTTTCAACACTAACACAAGTGCGAAAAGTGGTTTTTCAACACTAACACAAGTGCGAAAAGTGGTTTTTCAACACTAACACAAGTGCGAAAAGTGGTTTTTCCACACTAATACAAGTGCAAAAGTGGTTTCCTGCACCAACACAAGTGCGAAAAGTGGTTTTTCAACACTAACACAAGTGCGAAAAGTGGTTTTTCAACACTATCACAAGTGCAAAAAGTGTTTTTTCCACACTAATACAAGTGCAAAAGTGGTTTCCTGCACCAACACAAGTGCGAAAAGTGGTTTTTCAACACTATCACAAGCGCAAAAAGTGTTTTTTCCACACTAATACAAGTGCAAAAGTAGTTTCCTGCACCAACACAAGTGCGAAAAGTGGTTTTTCAACACTAACACAAGTGCGAAAAGTGGTTTTTCCACACTAATACAAGTGCAAAAGTGGTTTCCTGCACCAACACAAGTGCGAAAAGTGGTTTTTCAACACTAATACAAGTGCGAAAAGTGGTTTTTCAACACTATCACAAGTGCAAAAAGTGTTTTTTCCACACTAATACAAGTGCAAAAGTGGTTTCCTGCAGCAACACAAGTGCGAAAAGTGGTTTTTCAACACTAACATAAGTGCGAAAAGTGTTTTTTCCACACTAATACAAGTGCAAAAGTGGTTTCCTGCACCAACACAAGTGCGAAAAGTGGTTTTTCAACACTAACACAAGTGTGAAAAGTGGTTAATCAACACTAACACAAGTGCGAAAAGTGGTTTTTCAACACTAACAAAAGTGCGAAAAGTGTTTTTTCCACACTAATACAAGTGCGAAAAGTGGTTTTTCAACACTAACACAAGTGCGAAAAGTGGTTTTTCAACACTAATACAAGTGCAAAAGTGGTTTCCTGCACCAACACAAGTGCGAAAAGTGGTTTTTCAACACTATCACAAGTGCAAAAAGTGTTTTTTCCACACTAATATAAGTGCAAAAGTAGTTTCCTGCACCAACACAAGTGCGAAAAGTGGTTTTTCAACACTAACACAAGTGCGAAAAGTGGTTTTTCAACACTAACACAAGTGCGAAAAGTGGTTTTTCCACACTAATACAAGTGCAAAAGTGGTTTCCTGCACCAACACAAGTGCGAAAAGTGGTTTTTCAACACTAACACAAGTGCGAAAAGTGGTTTTTCAACACTAACACAAGTGCGAAAAGTGGTTTTTCCACACTAATACAAGTGCAAAAGTGGTTTCCTGCACCAACACAAGTGCAAAAAGTGGTTTTTCAACACTAACACAAGTGCGAAAAGTCGTTTTTCCACACTAATACAAGTGCAAAAGTGGTTTCCTGCACCAACACAAGTGCGAAAAGTGGTTTTTCAACACTAACACAAGTGCGAAAAGTGGTTTTTCAACACTAACACAAGTGCGAAAAGTGGTTTTTCAACACTAACACAAGTGCGAAAAGTGGTTTTTCAACACTAATACAAGTGCAAAAGTGGTTTCCTGCACCAACACAAGTGCGAAAAGTGATTTTTCAACACTAACAGAAGTGCGAAAAGTGTTTTTTCAACACTAACACAAGTGCGAAAAGTGTTTTTTCCACACTAATACAAGTGCAAAAGTGGTTTCCTGCACCAACACAAGTGCAAAAAGTGGTTTTTCAACACTAACACAAGTGCGAAAAGTGTTTTTCAACACTAACACAAGTGCGAAAAGTGGTTTTTCAACACTAACACAAGTGCGAAAAGTGGTTTTTCAACACTAACACAAGTGCGAAAAGTGGTTTTTCCACACTAATACAAGTGCAAAAGTGGTTTCCTGCACCAACACAAGTGCGAAAAGTGGTTTTTCAACACTAACACAAGTGCGAAAAGTGGTTTTTCAACACTAACACAAGTGCGAAAAGTGGTTTTTCCACACTAATACAAGTGCAAAAGTGGTTTCCTGCACCAACACAAGTGCGAAAAGTGGTTTTTCAACACTAACACAAGTGCGAAAAGTGGTTTTTCAACACTAATACAAGTGCAAAAGTGGTTTCCTGCACCAACACAAGTGCGAAAAGTGGTTTTTCAACACTATCACAAGTGCAAAAAGTGTTTTTTCCACACTAATACAAGTGCAAAAGTAGTTTCCTGCACCAACACAAGTGCGAAAAGTGGTTTTTCAACACTAACACAAGTGCGAAAAGTGGTTTTTCAACACTAACACAAGTGCGAAAAGTGGTTTTTCCACACTAATACAAGTGCAAAAGTGGTTTCCTGCACCAACACAAGTGCGAAAAGTGGTTTTTCAACACTAACACAAGTGCGAAAAGTGGTTTTTCAACACTAACACAAGTGCGAAAAGTGGTTTTTCCACACTAATACAAGTGCAAAAGTGGTTTCCTGCACCAACACAAGTGCGAAAAGTGGTTTTTCAACACTAACACAAGTGCGAAAAGTCGTTTTTCCACACTAATACAAGTGCAAAAGTGGTTTCCTGCACCAACACAAGTGCGAAAAGTGGTTTTTCAACACTAACACAAGTGCGAAAAGTGGTTTTTCAACACTAACACAAGTGCGAAAAGTGGTTTTTCAACACTAACACAAGTGCGAAAAGTGGTTTTTCAACACTAATACAAGTGCAAAAGTGGTTTCCTGCACCAACACAAGTGCGAAAAGTGGTTTTTCAACACTAACAGAAGTGCGAAAAGTGGTTTTTCAACACTAACACAAGTGCGAAAAGTGTTTTTTCCACACTAATACAAGTGCAAAAGTGGTTTCCTGCACCAACACAAGTGCAAAAAGTGGTTTTTCAACACTAACACAAGTGCGAAAAGTGTTTTTCAACACTAACACAAGTGCGAAAAGTGGTTTTTCAACACTAACACAAGTGCGAAAAGTGGTTTTTCAACACTAACACAAGTGCGAAAAGTGGTTTTTCCACACTAATACAAGTGCAAAAGTGGTTTCCTGCACCAACACAAGTGCGAAAAGTGGTTTTTCAACACTAACACAAGTGCGAAAAGTGGTTTTTCAACACTATCACAAGTGCAAAAAGTGTTTTTTCCACACTAATACAAGTGCAAAAGTGGTTTCCTGCACCAACACAAGTGCGAAAAGTGGTTTTTCAACACTATCACAAGCGCAAAAAGTGTTTTTTCCACACTAATACAAGTGCAAAAGTAGTTTCCTGCACCAACACAAGTGCGAAAAGTGGTTTTTCAACACTAACACAAGTGCGAAAAGTGGTTTTTCCACACTAATACAAGTGCAAAAGTGGTTTCCTGCACCAACACAAGTGCGAAAAGTGGTTTTTCAACACTAATACAAGTGCGAAAAGTGGTTTTTCAACACTATCACAAGTGCAAAAAGTGTTTTTTCCACACTAATACAAGTGCAAAAGTGGTTTCCTGCAGCAACACAAGTGCGAAAAGTGGTTTTTCAACACTAACATAAGTGCGAAAAGTGTTTTTTCCACACTAATACAAGTGCAAAAGTGGTTTCCTGCACCAACACAAGTGCGAAAAGTGGTTTTTCAACACTAACACAAGTGTGAAAAGTGGTTAATCAACACTAACACAAGTGCGAAAAGTGGTTTTTCAACACTAACAAAAGTGCGAAAAGTGTTTTTTCCACACTAATACAAGTGCGAAAAGTGGTTTTTCAACACTAACACAAGTGCGAAAAGTGGTTTTTCAACACTAATACAAGTGCAAAAGTGGTTTCCTGCACCAACACAAGTGCGAAAAGTGGTTTTTCAACACTATCACAAGTGCAAAAAGTGTTTTTTCCACACTAATACAAGTGCAAAAGTAGTTTCCTGCACCAACACAAGTGCGAAAAGTGGTTTTTCAACACTAACACAAGTGCGAAAAGTGGTTTTTCAACACTAACACAAGTGCGAAAAGTGGTTTTTCCACACTAATACAAGTGCAAAAGTGGTTTCCTGCACCAACACAAGTGCGAAAAGTGGTTTTTCAACACTAACACAAGTGCGAAAAGTGGTTTTTCAACACTAACACAAGTGCGAAAAGTGGTTTTTCCACACTAATACAAGTGCAAAAGTGGTTTCCTGCACCAACACAAGTGCAAAAAGTGGTTTTTCAACACTAACACAAGTGCGAAAAGTCGTTTTTCCACACTAATACAAGTGCAAAAGTGGTTTCCTGCACCAACACAAGTGCGAAAAGTGGTTTTTCAACACTAACACAAGTGCGAAAAGTGGTTTTTCAACACTAACACAAGTGCGAAAAGTGGTTTTTCAACACTAACACAAGTGCGAAAAGTGGTTTTTCAACACTAATACAAGTGCAAAAGTGGTTTCCTGCACCAACACAAGTGCGAAAAGTGATTTTTCAACACTAACAGAAGTGCGAAAAGTGGTTTTTCAACACTAACACAAGTGCGAAAAGTGTTTTTTCCACACTAATACAAGTGCAAAAGTGGTTTCCTGCACCAACACAAGTGCAAAAAGTGGTTTTTCAACACTAACACAAGTGCGAAAAGTGTTTTTCAACACTAACACAAGTGCGAAAAGTGGTTTTTCAACACTAACACAAGTGCGAAAAGTGGTTTTTCAACACTAACACAAGTGCGAAAAGTGGTTTTTCCACACTAATACAAGTGCAAAAGTGGTTTCCTGCACCAACACAAGTGCGAAAAGTGGTTTTTCAACACTAACACAAGTGCGAAAAGTGGTTTTTCAACACTATCACAAGTGCAAAAAGTGTTTTTTCCACACTAATACAAGTGCAAAAGTGGTTTCCTGCACCAACACAAGTGCGAAAAGTGGTTTTTCAACACTATCACAAGCGCAAAAAGTGTTTTTTCCACACTAATACAAGTGCAAAAGTAGTTTCCTGCACCAACACAAGTGCGAAAAGTGGTTTTTCAACACTAACACAAGTGCGAAAAGTGGTTTTTCCACACTAATACAAGTGCAAAAGTGGTTTCCTGCACCAACACAAGTGCGAAAAGTGGTTTTTCAACACTAACACAAGTGCGAAAAGTGGTTTTTCAACACTAACACAAGTGCGAAAAGTGGTTTTTCCACACTAATACAAGTGCAAAAGTGGTTTCCTGCACCAACACAAGTGCAAAAAGTGGTTTTTCAACACTAACACAAGTGCGAAAAGTCGTTTTTCCACACTAATACAAGTGCAAAAGTGGTTTCCTGCACCAACACAAGTGCGAAAAGTGGTTTTTCAACACTAACACAAGTGCGAAAAGTGGTTTTTCAACACTAACACAAGTGCGAAAAGTGGTTTTTCAACACTAACACAAGTGCGAAAAGTGGTTTTTCAACACTAATACAAGTGCAAAAGTGGTTTCCTGCACCAACACAAGTGCGAAAAGTGGTTTTTCAACACTAACAGAAGTGCGAAAAGTGGTTTTTCAACACTAACACAAGTGCGAAAAGTGTTTTTTCCACACTAATACAAGTGCAAAAGTGGTTTCCTGCACCAACACAAGTGCAAAAAGTGGTTTTTCAACACTAACACAAGTGCGAAAAGTGTTTTTCAACACTAACACAAGTGCGAAAAGTGGTTTTTCAACACTAACACAAGTGCGAAAAGTGGTTTTTCAACACTAACACAAGTGCGAAAAGTGGTTTTTCCACACTAATACAAGTGCAAAAGTGGTTTCCTGCACCAACACAAGTGCGAAAAGTGGTTTTTCAACACTAACACAAGTGCGAAAAGTGGTTTTTCAACACTATCACAAGTGCAAAAAGTGTTTTTTCCACACTAATACAAGTGCAAAAGTGGTTTCCTGCACCAACACAAGTGCGAAAAGTGGTTTTTCAACACTATCACAAGCGCAAAAAGTGTTTTTTCCACACTAATACAAGTGCAAAAGTAGTTTCCTGCACCAACACAAGTGCGAAAAGTGGTTTTTCAACACTAACACAAGTGCGAAAAGTGGTTTTTCCACACTAATACAAGTGCAAAAGTGGTTTCCTGCACCAACACAAGTGCGAAAAGTGGTTTTTCAACACTAATACAAGTGCGAAAAGTGGTTTTTCAACACTATCACAAGTGCAAAAAGTGTTTTTTCCACACTAATACAAGTGCAAAAGTGGTTTCCTGCAGCAACACAAGTGCGAAAAGTGGTTTTTCAACACTAACATAAGTGCGAAAAGTGTTTTTTCCACACTAATACAAGTGCAAAAGTGGTTTCCTGCACCAACACAAGTGCGAAAAGTGGTTTTTCAACACTAACACAAGTGTGAAAAGTGGTTAATCAACACTAACACAAGTGCGAAAAGTGGTTTTTCAACACTAACAAAAGTGCGAAAAGTGTTTTTTCCACACTAATACAAGTGCGAAAAGTGGTTTTTCAACACTAACACAAGTGCGAAAAGTGGTTTTTCAACACTAATACAAGTGCAAAAGTGGTTTCCTGCACCAACACAAGTGCGAAAAGTGGTTTTTCAACACTATCACAAGTGCAAAAAGTGTTTTTTCCACACTAATACAAGTGCAAAAGTAGTTTCCTGCACCAACACAAGTGTGAAAAGTGGTTTTTCAACACTAACACAAGTGCGAAAAGTGGTTTTTCAACACTAACACAAGTGCGAAAAGTGGTTTTTCCACACTAATACAAGTGCAAAAGTGGTTTCCTGCACCAACACAAGTGCGAAAAGTGGTTTTTCAACACTAACACAAGTGCGAAAAGTGGTTTTTCAACACTAACACAAGTGCGAAAAGTGTTTTTTCCACACTAATACAAGTGCAAAAGTGGTTTCCTGCACCAACACAAGTGCGAAAAGTGGTTTTTCAACACTAACACAAGTGCGAAAAGTGGTTTTTCAACACTATCACAAGTGCGAAAAGTGTTTTTTCCACACTAATACAAGTGCAAAAGTGGTTTCCTGCACCAACACAAGTGCGAAAAGTGGTTTTTCAACACAAACACAAGTGCAAAAAGTGCTTTTTCAACACTAACACAAGTGCGAAAAGTGGTTTTTAAACACTAACACAAGTGCGAAAAGTGGTTTTCCACACTAATACAAGTGCAAAAGTGGTTTTTCAACACTAACACAAGTGCAAAAAGTGGTTTTTCAACACTAACACAAGTGCGAAAAGTGGTTTTTCAACACTAACACAAGTGCGAAAAGTGTTTTTTCCACACTAATACAAGTGCAAAAGTCGTTTCCTGCACCAACACAAGTGCGAAAAGTGGTTTTTCAACACTAACACAAGTGCGAAAAGTGGTTTTTCAACACTAACACAAGTGGGAAAAGTGGTTTTTCAACACTAACACAAGTGCGAAAAGTGGTTTTTCAACACTAACACAAGTGCGAAAAGTGGTTTTTCCACACTAATACAAGTGCAAAAGTGGTTTCCTGCACCAACACAAGTGCGAAAAGTGGTTTTTCAACACTAACACAAGTGCGAAAAGTGGTTTTTCAACACTATCACAAGTGCAAAAAGTGTTTTTTCCACACTAATACAAGTGCAAAAGTGGTTTCCTGCACCAACACAAGTGTGAAAAGTGGTTTTTCAACACTATCACAAGTGCAAAAAGTGTTTTTTCCACACTAATACAAGTGCAAAAGTAGTTTCCTGCACCAACACAAGTGCGAAAAGTGGTTTTTCAACACTAACACAAGTGCGAAAAGTGGTTTTTCAACACTAACACAAGTGCGAAAAGTGGTTTTTCCACACTAATACAAGTGCAAAAGTGGTTTCCTGCACCAACACAAGTGCGAAAAGTGGTTTTTCAACACTAATACAAGTGTGAAAAGTGGTTTTTCAACACTATCACAAGTGCAAAAAGTGTTTTTTCCACACTAATACAAGTGCAAAAGTGGTTTCCTGCAGCAACACAAGTGCGAAAAGTGGTTTTTCAACACTAACACAAGTGCGAAAAGTGGTTTTTCAACACTATCACAAGTGCAAAAAGTGTTTTTTCCACACTAATACAAGTGCAAAAGTGGTTTTCTGCACCAACACAAGTGCGAAAAGTGGTTTTTCAACACTAACACAAGTGCGAAAAGTGGTTTTTCAACACTATCACAAGTGCAAAAAGTGTTTTTTCCACACTAATACAAGCGCAAAAGTGGTTTCCTGCACCAACACAAGTGCGAAAAGTGGTTTTTCAACACTATCACAAGTGCAAAAAGTGTTTTTTCCACACTAATACAAGTGCAAAAGTGGTTTCCTGCACCAACACAAGTGCGAAAAGTGGTTTTTCAACACTAACACAAGTGTGAAAAGTGGTTAATCAACACTAACACAAGTGCGAAAAGTGGTTTTTCAACACTAACAAAAGTGCGAAAAGTGTTTTTTCCACACTAATACAAGTGCGAAAAGTGGTTTTTCAACACTAACACAAGTGCGAAAAGTGGTTTTTCAACACTAATACAAGTGCAAAAGTGGTTTCCTGCACCAACACAAGTGCGAAAAGTGGTTTTTCAACATTATCACAAGTGCAAAAAGTGTTTTTTCCACACTAATACAAGTGTAAAAGTAGTTTCCTGCACCAACACAAGTGCGAAAAGTGGTTTTTCAACACTAACACAAGTGCGAAAAGTGGTTTTTCAACACTAACACAAGTGCGAAAAGTGGTTTTTCCACACTAATACAAGTGCAAAACTGGTTTCCTGCACCAACACAAGTGCGAAAAGTGGTTTTTCAACACTAATACAAGTGCAAAAAGTGGTTTTTCAACACTATCACAAGTGCAAAAGTAGTTTCCTGCACCAACACAAGTGCGAAAAGTGGTTTTTCAACACTAACACAAGTGCGAAAAGTGGTTTTTCCACACTAATACAAGTGCAAAACTGGTTTTCTGCACCAACACAAGTGCGAAAAGTGGTTTTTCAACACTATCACAAGCGCAAAAAGTGTTTTTTCCACACTAATACAAGTGCAAAAGTAGTTGCACCAACACAAGTGCGAAAAGTGGTTTTTCAACACTAACACAAGTGCGAAAAGTGGTTTTTCCACACTAATACAAGTGCAAAAGTGGTTTCCTGCACCAACACAAGTGCGAAAAGTGGTTTTTCAACACTAACACAAGTGCAAAAAGTGGTTTTTTCCACACTAATACAAGTGCAAAAGTGGTTTCCTGCACCAACACAAGTGCGAAAAGTGGTTTTTCAACACTAATACAAGTGCGAAAAGTGGTTTTTCAACACTAACACAAGTGCGAAAAGTGGTTTTTCAACACTAACACAAGTGCGAAAAGTGGTTTTTCAACACTATCACAAGTGCAAAAAGTGTTTTTTCCACACTAATACAAGTGCAAAAGTGGTTTCCTGCACCAACACAAGTGCGAAAAGTGGTTTTTCAACACTATCACAAGTGCAAAAAGTGTTTTTTCCACACTAATACAAGTGCAAAAGTAGTTTCCTGCACCAACACAAGTGCGAAAAGTGGTTTTTCAACACTAACACAAGTGCGAAAAGTGGTTTTTCAACACTAACACAAGTGCGAAAAGTGGTTTTTCCACACTAATACAAGTGCAAAAGTGGTTTCCTGCACCAACACAAGTGCAAAAAGTGGTTTTTCAACACTAACACAAGTGCGAAAAGTCGTTTTTCCACACTAATACAAGTGCAAAAGTGGTTTCCTGCACCAACACAAGTGCGAAAAGTGGTTTTTCAACACTAACACAAGTGCGAAAAGTGGTTTTTCAACACTAACACAAGTGCGAAAAGTGGTTTTTCAACACTAACACAAGTGCGAAAAGTGGTTTTTCAACACTAATACAAGTGCAAAAGTGGTTTCCTGCACCAACACAAGTGCGAAAAGTGGTTTTTCAACACTAACAGAAGTGCGAAAAGTGGTTTTTCAACACTAACACAAGTGCGAAAAGTGTTTTTTCCACACTAATACAAGTGCAAAAGTGGTTTCCTGCACCAACACAAGTGCAAAAAGTGGTTTTTCAACACTAACACAAGTGCGAAAAGTGTTTTTCAACACTAACACAAGTGCGAAAAGTGGTTTTTCAACACTAACACAAGTGCGAAAAGTGGTTTTTCAACACTAACACAAGTGCGAAAAGTGGTTTTTCCACACTAATACAAGTGCAAAAGTGGTTTCCTGCACCAACACAAGTGCGAAAAGTGGTTTTTCAACACTAACACAAGTGCGAAAAGTGGTTTTTCAACACTATCACAAGTGCAAAAAGTGTTTTTTCCACACTAATACAAGTGCAAAAGTGGTTTCCTGCACCAACACAAGTGCGAAAAGTGGTTTTTCAACACTATCACAAGCGCAAAAAGTGTTTTTTCCACACTAATACAAGTGCAAAAGTAGTTTCCTGCACCAACACAAGTGCGAAAAGTGGTTTTTCAACACTAACACAAGTGCGAAAAGTGGTTTTTCCACACTAATACAAGTGCAAAAGTGGTTTCCTGCACCAACACAAGTGCGAAAAGTGGTTTTTCAACACTAATACAAGTGCGAAAAGTGGTTTTTCAACACTATCACAAGTGCAAAAAGTGTTTTTTCCACACTAATACAAGTGCAAAAGTGGTTTCCTGCAGCAACACAAGTGCGAAAAGTGGTTTTTCAACACTAACATAAGTGCGAAAAGTGTTTTTTCCACACTAATACAAGTGCAAAAGTGGTTTCCTGCACCAACACAAGTGCGAAAAGTGGTTTTTCAACACTAACACAAGTGTGAAAAGTGGTTAATCAACACTAACACAAGTGCGAAAAGTGGTTTTTCAACACTAACAAAAGTGCGAAAAGTGTTTTTTCCACACTAATACAAGTGCGAAAAGTGGTTTTTCAACACTAACACAAGTGCGAAAAGTGGTTTTTCAACACTAATACAAGTGCAAAAGTGGTTTCCTGCACCAACACAAGTGCGAAAAGTGGTTTTTCAACACTATCACAAGTGCAAAAAGTGTTTTTTCCACACTAATACAAGTGCAAAAGTAGTTTCCTGCACCAACACAAGTGTGAAAAGTGGTTTTTCAACACTAACACAAGTGCGAAAAGTGGTTTTTCAACACTAACACAAGTGCGAAAAGTGGTTTTTCCACACTAATACAAGTGCAAAAGTGGTTTCCTGCACCAACACAAGTGCGAAAAGTGGTTTTTCAACACTAACACAAGTGCGAAAAGTGGTTTTTCAACACTAACACAAGTGCGAAAAGTGGTTTTTCAACACTAACACAAGTGCGAAAAGTGTTTTTTCCACACTAATACAAGTGCAAAAGTGGTTTCCTGCACCAACACAAGTGCGAAAAGTGGTTTTTCAACACTAACACAAGTGCGAAAAGTGGTTTTTCAACACTATCACAAGTGCGAAAAGTGTTTTTTCCACACTAATACAAGTGCAAAAGTGGTTTCCTGCACCAACACAAGTGCGAAAAGTGGTTTTTCAACACAAACACAAGTGCAAAAAGTGCTTTTTCAACACTAACACAAGTGCGAAATGTGGTTTTTAAACACTAACACAAGTGCGAAAAGTGGTTTTCCACACTAATACAAGTGCAAAAGTGGTTTTTCAACACTAACACAAGTGCAAAAAGTGGTTTTTCAACACTAACACAAGTGCGAAAAGTGGTTTTTCAACACTAACACAAGTGCGTAAAGTGTTTTTTCCACACTAATACAAGTGCAAAAGTCGTTTCCTGCACCAACACAAGTGCGAAAAGTGGTTTTTCAACACTAACACAAGTGCGAAAAGTGGTTTTTCAACACTAACACAAGTGGGAAAAGTGGTTTTTCAACACTAACACAAGTGCGAAAAGTGGTTTTTCAACACTAACACAAGTGCGAAAAGTGGTTTTTCCACACTAATACAAGTGCAAAAGTGGTTTCCTGCACCAACACAAGTGCGAAAAGTGGTTTTTCAACACTAACACAAGTGCGAAAAGTGGTTTTTCAACACTATCACAAGTGCAAAAAGTGTTTTTTCCACACTAATACAAGTGCAAAAGTGGTTTCCTGCACCAACACAAGTGTGAAAAGTGGTTTTTCAACACTATCACAAGTGCAAAAAGTGTTTTTTCCACACTAATACAAGTGCAAAAGTAGTTTCCTGCACCAACACAAGTGCGAAAAGTGGTTTTTCAACACTAACACAAGTGCGAAAAGTGGTTTTTCAACACTAACACAAGTGCGAAAAGTGGTTTTTCCACACTAATACAAGTGCAAAAGTGGTTTCCTGCACCAACACAAGTGCGAAAAGTGGTTTTTCAACACTAATACAAGTGCGAAAAGTGGTTTTTCAACACTATCACAAGTGCAAAAAGTGTTTTTTCCACACTAATACAAGTGCAAAAGTGGTTTCCTGCAGCAACACAAGTGCGAAAAGTGGTTTTTCAACACTAACACAAGTGCGAAAAGTGGTTTTTCAACACTATCACAAGTGCAAAAAGTGTTTTTTCCACACTAATACAAGTGCAAAAGTGGTTTTCTGCACCAACACAAGTGCGAAAAGTGGTTTTTCAACACTAACACAAGTGCGAAAAGTGGTTTTTCAACACTATCACAAGTGCAAAAAGTGTTTTTTCCACACTAATACAAGCGCAAAAGTGGTTTCCTGCACCAACACAAGTGCGAAAAGTGGTTTTTCAACACTATCACAAGTGCAAAAAGTGTTTTTTCCACACTAATACAAGTGCAAAAGTGGTTTCCTGCACCAACACAAGTGCGAAAAGTGGTTTTTCAACACTAACACAAGTGTGAAAAGTGGTTAATCAACACTAACACAAGTGCGAAAAGTGGTTTTTCAACACTAACAAAAGTGCGAAAAGTGTTTTTTCCACACTAATACAAGTGCGAAAAGTGGTTTTTCAACACTAACACAAGTGCGAAAAGTGGTTTTTCAACACTAATACAAGTGCAAAAGTGGTTTCCTGCACCAACACAAGTGCGAAAAGTGGTTTTTCAACATTATCACAAGTGCAAAAAGTGTTTTTTCCACACTAATACAAGTGTAAAAGTAGTTTCCTGCACCAACACAAGTGCGAAAAGTGGTTTTTCAACACTAACACAAGTGCGAAAAGTGGTTTTTCAACACTAACACAAGTGCGAAAAGTGGTTTTTCCACACTAATACAAGTGCAAAACTGGTTTCCTGCACCAACACAAGTGCGAAAAGTGGTTTTTCAACACTAATACAAGTGCAAAAAGTGGTTTTTCAACACTATCACAAGTGCAAAAGTAGTTTCCTGCACCAACACAAGTGCGAAAAGTGGTTTTTCAACACTAACACAAGTGCGAAAAGTGGTTTTTCCACACTAATACAAGTGCAAAACTGGTTTCCTGCACCAACACAAGTGCGAAAAGTGGTTTTTCAACACTATCACAAGCGCAAAAAGTGTTTTTTCCACACTAATACAAGTGCAAAAGTAGTTGCACCAACACAAGTGCGAAAAGTGGTTTTTCAACACTAACACAAGTGCGAAAAGTGGTTTTTCCACACTAATACAAGTGCAAAAGTGGTTTCCTGCACCAACACAAGTGCGAAAAGTGGTTTTTCAACACTAACACAAGTGCAAAAAGTGGTTTTTTCCACACTAATACAAGTGCAAAAGTGGTTTCCTGCACCAACACAAGTGCGAAAAGTGGTTTTTCAACACTAATACAAGTGCGAAAAGTGGTTTTTCAACACTAACACAAGTGCGAAAAGTGGTTTTTCAACACTAACACAAGTGCGAAAAGTGGTTTTTCAACACTATCACAAGTGCAAAAAGTGTTTTTTCCACACTAATACAAGTGCAAAAGTGGTTTCCTGCACCAACACAAGTGCGAAAAGTGGTTTTTCAACACTATCACAAGTGCAAAAAGTGTTTTTTCCACACTAATACAAGTGCAAAAGTAGTTTCCTGCACCAACACAAGTGCGAAAAGTGGTTTTTCAACACTAACACAAGTGCGAAAAGTGGTTTTTCAACACTAACACAAGTGCGAAAAGTGGTTTTTCCACACTAATACAAGTGCAAAAGTGGTTTCCTGCACCAACACAAGTGCGAAAAGTGGTTTTTCAACACTAATACAAGTGCGAAAAGTGGTTTTTCAACACTATCACAAGTGCAAAAAGTGTTTTTTCCACACTAATACAAGTGCAAAAGTGGTTTCCTGCAGCAACACAAGTGCGAAAAGTGGTTTTTCAACACTAACACAAGTGCGAAAAGTGGTTTTTCAACACTATCACAAGTGCAAAAAGTGTTTTTTCCACATTAATACAAGTGCAAAAGTGGTTTTCTGCACCAACACAAGTGCGAAAAGTGGTTTTTCAACACTAACACAAGTGCGAATAGTGGTTTTTCAACACTAACACAAGTGCGAAAAGTGTTTTTTCCACACTAATACAAGTGCAAAAGTGGTTTCCTGCACCAACACAAGTGCGAAAAGTGGTTTTTCAACACAAACACAAGTGCAAAAAGTGGTTTTTCAACACTAACACAAGTGCGAAAAGTGGTTTTTCAACACTAACACAAGTGCGAAAAGTGGTTTTCCACACTAATACAAGTGCAAAAGTGGTTTTTCAAAACTAACACAAGTGCGAAAAGTGGTTTTTCAACACTAACACAAGTGCGAAAAGTGGTTTTTCAACACTAACACAAGTGCGAAAAGTGTTTTTTCCACACTAATACAAGTGCAAAAGTGGTTTCCTGCACCAACACAAGTGCGAAAAGTGGTTTTTCAACACTAACACAAGTGCGAAAAGTGTTTTTTCCACACGAATACAAGTGCAAAAGTGGTTTCCTGCACCAACACAAGTGCGAAAAGTGGTTTTTCAACACTAACACAAGTGCGAAAAGTGGTTTTTCAACACTAATACAAGTGCAAAAGTGGTTTCCTGCACCAACACAAGTGCGAAAAGTGGTTTTTCAACACTATCACAAGTGCAAAAAGTGTTTTTTCCACACTAATACAAGTGCAAAATTAGTTTCCTGCACCAACACAAGTGCGAAAAGTGGTTTTTCAACACTAACACAAGTGCGAAAAGTGGTTTTTCAACACTAACACAAGTGCGAAAAGTGGTTTTTCCACACTAATACAAGTGCAAAAGTGGTTTCCTGCACCAACACAAGTGCGAAAAGTGTTTTTTCAACACTAACACAAGTGCGAAAAGTGGTTTTTCAACACTAACACAAGTGCGAAAAGTGGTTTTTCCACACTAATACAAGTGCAAAAGTGGTTTCCTGCACCAACACAAGTGCGAAAAGTGGTTTTTCAACACTAACACAAGTGCGAAAAGTCGTTTTTCCACACTAATACAAGTGCAAAAGTGGTTTCCTGCACCAACACAAGTGCGAAAAGTGGTTTTTCAACACTAACACAAGTGCGAAAAGTCGTTTTTCCACACTAATACAAGTGCAAAAGTGGTTTCCTGCACCAACACAAGTGCGAAAAGTGGTTTCCTGCACCAACACAAGTGCGAAAAGTGGTTTTTCAACACTAATACAAGTGCGAAAAGTGGTTTTTCAACACTATCACAAGTGCAAAAAGTGTTTTTTCCACACTAATACAAGTGCAAAAGTGGTTTCCTGCAGCAACACAAGTGCGAAAAGTGGTTTTTCAACACTAACACAAGTGCGAAAAGTGGTTTTTCAACACTATCACAAGTGCAAAAAGTGTTTTTTCCACACTAATACAAGTGCAAAAGTGGTTTTCTGCACCAACACAAGTGCGAAAAGTGGTTTTTCAACACTAACACAAGTGCGAAAAGTGGTTTTTCAACACTATCACAAGTGCAAAAAGTGTTTTTTCCACACTAATACAAGCGCAAAAGTGGTTTCCTGCACCAACACAAGTGCGAAAAGTGGTTTTTCAACACAATCACAAGTGCAAAAAGTGTTTTTTCCACACTAATACAAGTGCAAAAGTGGTTTCCTGCACCAACACAAGTGCGAAAAGTGGTTTTTCAACACTAACACAAGTGTGAAAAGTGGTTAATCAACACTAACACAAGTGCGAAAAGTGGTTTTTCAACACTAACAAAAGTGCGAAAAGTGTTTTTTCCACACTAATACAAGTGCGAAAAGTGGTTTTTCAACACTAACACAAGTGCGAAAAGTGGTTTTTCAACACTAATACAAGTGCAAAAGTGGTTTCCTGCACCAACACAAGTGCGAAAAGTGGTTTTTCAACATTATCACAAGTGCAAAAAGTGTTTTTTCCACACTAATACAAGTGTAAAAGTAGTTTACTGCACCAACACAAGTGCGAAAAGTGGTTTTTCAACACTAACACAAGTGCGAAAAGTGGTTTTTCAACACTAACACAAGTGCGAAAAGTGGTTTTTCCACACTAATACAAGTGCAAAACTGGTTTCCTGCACCAACACAAGTGCGAAAAGTGGTTTTTCAACACTAATACAAGTGCAAAAAGTGGTTTTTCAACACTATCACAAGTGCAAAAGTAGTTTCCTGCACCAACACAAGTGCGAAAAGTGGTTTTTCAACACTAACACAAGTGCGAAAAGTGGTTTTTCCACACTAATACAAGTGCAAAACTGGTTTCCTGCACCAACACAAGTGCGAAAAGTGGTTTTTCAACACTATCACAAGCGCAAAAAGTGTTTTTTCCACACTAATACAAGTGCAAAAGTAGTTGCACCAACACAAGTGCGAAAAGTGGTTTTTCAACACTAACACAAGTGCGAAAAGTGGTTTTTCCACACTAATACAAGTGCAAAAGTGGTTTCCTGCACCAACACAAGTGCGAAAAGTGGTTTTTCAACACTAACACAAGTGCAAAAAGTGGTTTTTTCCACACTAATACAAGTGCAAAAGTGGTTTCCTGCACCAACACAAGTGCGAAAAGTGGTTTTTCAACACTAATACAAGTGCGAAAAGTGGTTTTTCAACACTAACACAAGTGCGAAAAGTGGTTTTTCAACACTAACACAAGTGCGAAAAGTGGTTTTTCAACACTATCACAAGTGCAAAAAGTGTTTTTTCCACACTAATACAAGTGCAAAAGTGGTTTCCTGCACCAACACAAGTGCGAAAAGTGGTTTTTCAACACTATCACAAGTGCAAAAAGTGTTTTTTCCACACTAATACAAGTGCAAAAGTAGTTTCCTGCACCAACACAAGTGCGAAAAGTGGTTTTTCAACACTAACACAAGTGCGAAAAGTGGTTTTTCAACACTAACACAAGTGCGAAAAGTGGTTTTTCCACACTAATACAAGTGCAAAAGTGGTTTCCTGCACCAACACAAGTGCGAAAAGTGGTTTTTCAACACTAATACAAGTGCGAAAAGTGGTTTTTCAACACTATCACAAGTGCAAAAAGTGTTTTTTCCACACTAATACAAGTGCAAAAGTGGTTTCCTGCAGCAACACAAGTGCGAAAAGTGGTTTTTCAACACTAACACAAGTGCGAAAAGTGGTTTTTCAACACTATCACAAGTGCAAAAAGTGTTTTTTCCACACTAATACAAGTGCAAAAGTGGTTTTCTGCACCAACACAAGTGCGAAAAGTGGTTTTTCAACACTAACACAAGTGCGAATAGTGGTTTTTCAACACTAACACAAGTGCGAAAAGTGTTTTTTCCACACTAATACAAGTGCAAAAGTGGTTTCCTGCACCAACACAAGTGCGAAAAGTGGTTTTTCAACACAAACACAAGTGCAAAAAGTGGTTTTTCAACACTAACACAAGTGCGAAAAGTGGTTTTTCAACACTAACACAAGTGCGAAAAGTGGTTTTCCACACTAATACAAGTGCAAAAGTGGTTTTTCAAAACTAACACAAGTGCGAAAAGTGGTTTTTCAACACTAACACAAGTGCGAAAAGTGGTTTTTCAACACTAACACAAGTGCGAAAAGTGTTTTTTCCACACTAATACAAGTGCAAAAGTGGTTTCCTGCACCAACACAAGTGCGAAAAGTGGTTTTTCAACACTAACACAAGTGCGAAAAGTGTTTTTTCCACACGAATACAAGTGCAAAAGTGGTTTCCTGCACCAACACAAGTGCGAAAAGTGGTTTTTCAACACTAACACAAGTGCGAAATGTGGTTTTTCAACACTAATACAAGTGCAAAAGTGGTTTCCTGCACCAACACAAGTGCGAAAAGTGGTTTTTCAACACTATCACAAGTGCAAAAAGTGTTTTTTCCACACTAATACAAGTGCAAAAGTAGTTTCCTGCACCAACACAAGTGTGAAAAGTGGTTTTTCAACACTAACACAAGTGCGAAAAGTGGTTTTTCAACACTAACACAAGTGCGAAAAGTGGTTTTTCCACACTAATACAAGTGCAAAAGTGGTTTCCTGCACCAACACAAGTGCGAAAAGTGGTTTTTCAACACTAACACAAGTGCGAAAAGTGGTTTTTCAACACTAACACAAGTGCGAAAAGTGTTTTTTCCACACTAATACAAGTGCAAAAGTGGTTTCCTGCACCAACACAAGTGCGAAAAGTGGTTTTTCAACACTAACACAAGTGCGAAAAGTGGTTTTTCAACACTATCACAAGTGCGAAAAGTGTTTTTTCCACACTAATACAAGTGCAAAAGTGGTTTCCTGCACCAACACAAGTGCGAAAAGTGGTTTTTCAACACAAACACAAGTGCAAAAAGTGCTTTTTCAACACTAACACAAGTGCGAAATGTGGTTTTTAAACACTAACACAAGTGCGAAAAGTGGTTTTCCACACTAATACAAGTGCAAAAGTGGTTTTTCAACACTAACACAAGTGCAAAAAGTGGTTTTTCAACACTAACACAAGTGCGAAAAGTGGTTTTTCAACACTAACACAAGTGCGTAAAGTGTTTTTTCCACACTAATACAAGTGCAAAAGTCGTTTCCTGCACCAACACAAGTGCGAAAAGTGGTTTTTCAACACTAACACAAGTGCGAAAAGTGGTTTTTCAACACTAACACAAGTGGGAAAAGTGGTTTTTCAACACTAACACAAGTGCGAAAAGTGGTTTTTCAACACTAACACAAGTGCGAAAAGTGGTTTTTCCACACTAATACAAGTGCAAAAGTGGTTTCCTGCACCAACACAAGTGCGAAAAGTGGTTTTTCAACACTAACACAAGTGCGAAAAGTGGTTTTTCAACACTATCACAAGTGCAAAAAGTGTTTTTTCCACACTAATACAAGTGCAAAAGTGGTTTCCTGCACCAACACAAGTGTGAAAAGTGGTTTTTCAACACTATCACAAGTGCAAAAAGTGTTTTTTCCACACTAATACAAGTGCAAAAGTAGTTTCCTGCACCAACACAAGTGCGAAAAGTGGTTTTTCAACACTAACACAAGTGCGAAAAGTGGTTTTTCAACACTAACACAAGTGCGAAAAGTGGTTTTTCCACACTAATACAAGTGCAAAAGTGGTTTCCTGCACCAACACAAGTGCGAAAAGTGGTTTTTCAACACTAATACAAGTGCGAAAAGTGGTTTTTCAACACTATCACAAGTGCAAAAAGTGTTTTTTCCACACTAATACAAGTGCAAAAGTGGTTTCCTGCAGCAACACAAGTGCGAAAAGTGGTTTTTCAACACTAACACAAGTGCGAAAAGTGGTTTTTCAACACTATCACAAGTGCAAAAAGTGTTTTTTCCACACTAATACAAGTGCAAAAGTGGTTTTCTGCACCAACACAAGTGCGAAAAGTGGTTTTTCAACACTAACACAAGTGCGAAAAGTGGTTTTTCAACACTATCACAAGTGCAAAAAGTGTTTTTTCCACACTAATACAAGCGCAAAAGTGGTTTCCTGCACCAACACAAGTGCGAAAAGTGGTTTTTCAACACTATCACAAGTGCAAAAAGTGTTTTTTCCACACTAATACAAGTGCAAAAGTGGTTTCCTGCACCAACACAAGTGCGAAAAGTGGTTTTTCAACACTAACACAAGTGTGAAAAGTGGTTAATCAACACTAACACAAGTGCGAAAAGTGGTTTTTCAACACTAACAAAAGTGCGAAAAGTGTTTTTTCCACACTAATACAAGTGCGAAAAGTGGTTTTTCAACACTAACACAAGTGCGAAAAGTGGTTTTTCAACACTAATACAAGTGCAAAAGTGGTTTCCTGCACCAACACAAGTGCGAAAAGTGGTTTTTCAACATTATCACAAGTGCAAAAAGTGTTTTTTCCACACTAATACAAGTGTAAAAGTAGTTTCCTGCACCAACACAAGTGCGAAAAGTGGTTTTTCAACACTAACACAAGTGCGAAAAGTGGTTTTTCAACACTAACACAAGTGCGAAAAGTGGTTTTTCCACACTAATACAAGTGCAAAACTGGTTTCCTGCACCAACACAAGTGCGAAAAGTGGTTTTTCAACACTAATACAAGTGCAAAAAGTGGTTTTTCAACACTATCACAAGTGCAAAAGTAGTTTCCTGCACCAACACAAGTGCGAAAAGTGGTTTTTCAACACTAACACAAGTGCGAAAAGTGGTTTTTCCACACTAATACAAGTGCAAAACTGGTTTCCTGCACCAACACAAGTGCGAAAAGTGGTTTTTCAACACTATCACAAGCGCAAAAAGTGTTTTTTCCACACTAATACAAGTGCAAAAGTAGTTGCACCAACACAAGTGCGAAAAGTGGTTTTTCAACACTAACACAAGTGCGAAAAGTGGTTTTTCCACACTAATACAAGTGCAAAAGTGGTTTCCTGCACCAACACAAGTGCGAAAAGTGGTTTTTCAACACTAACACAAGTGCAAAAAGTGGTTTTTTCCACACTAATACAAGTGCAAAAGTGGTTTCCTGCACCAACACAAGTGCGAAAAGTGGTTTTTCAACACTAATACAAGTGCGAAAAGTGGTTTTTCAACACTAACACAAGTGCGAAAAGTGGTTTTTCAACACTAACACAAGTGCGAAAAGTGGTTTTTCAACACTATCACAAGTGCAAAAAGTGTTTTTTCCACACTAATACAAGTGCAAAAGTGGTTTCCTGCACCAACACAAGTGCGAAAAGTGGTTTTTCAACACTATCACAAGTGCAAAAAGTGTTTTTTCCACACTAATACAAGTGCAAAAGTAGTTTCCTGCACCAACACAAGTGCGAAAAGTGGTTTTTCAACACTAACACAAGTGCGAAAAGTGGTTTTTCAACACTAACACAAGTGCGAAAAGTGGTTTTTCCACACTAATACAAGTGCAAAAGTGGTTTCCTGCACCAACACAAGTGCGAAAAGTGGTTTTTCAACACTAATACAAGTGCGAAAAGTGGTTTTTCAACACTATCACAAGTGCAAAAAGTGTTTTTTCCACACTAATACAAGTGCAAAAGTGGTTTCCTGCAGCAACACAAGTGCGAAAAGTGGTTTTTCAACACTAACACAAGTGCGAAAAGTGGTTTTTCAACACTATCACAAGTGCAAAAAGTGTTTTTTCCACACTAATACAAGTGCAAAAGTGGTTTTCTGCACCAACACAAGTGCGAAAAGTGGTTTTTCAACACTAACACAAGTGCGAATAGTGGTTTTTCAACACTAACACAAGTGCGAAAAGTGTTTTTTCCACACTAATACAAGTGCAAAAGTGGTTTCCTGCACCAACACAAGTGCGAAAAGTGGTTTTTCAACACAAACACAAGTGCAAAAAGTGGTTTTTCAACACTAACACAAGTGCGAAAAGTGGTTTTTCAACACTAACACAAGTGCGAAAAGTGGTTTTCCACACTAATACAAGTGCAAAAGTGGTTTTTCAAAACTAACACAAGTGCGAAAAGTGGTTTTTCAACACTAACACAAGTGCGAAAAGTGGTTTTTCAACACTAACACAAGTGCGAAAAGTGTTTTTTCCACACTAATACAAGTGCAAAAGTGGTTTCCTGCACCAACACAAGTGCGAAAAGTGGTTTTTCAACACTAACACAAGTGCGAAAAGTGTTTTTTCCACACGAATACAAGTGCAAAAGTGGTTTCCTGCACCAACACAAGTGCGAAAAGTGGTTTTTCAACACTAACACAAGTGCGAAAAGTGGTTTTTCAACACTAATACAAGTGCAAAAGTGGTTTCCTGCACCAACACAAGTGCGAAAAGTGGTTTTTCAACACTATCACAAGTGCAAAAAGTGTTTTTTCCACACTAATACAAGTGCAAAATTAGTTTCCTGCACCAACACAAGTGCGAAAAGTGGTTTTTCAACACTAACACAAGTGCGAAAAGTGGTTTTTCAACACTAACACAAGTGCGAAAAGTGGTTTTTCCACACTAATACAAGTGCAAAAGTGGTTTCCTGCACCAACACAAGTGCGAAAAGTGTTTTTTCAACACTAACACAAGTGCGAAAAGTGGTTTTTCAACACTAACACAAGTGCGAAAAGTGGTTTTTCCACACTAATACAAGTGCAAAAGTGGTTTCCTGCACCAACACAAGTGCGAAAAGTGGTTTTTCAACACTAACACAAGTGCGAAAAGTCGTTTTTCCACACTAATACAAGTGCAAAAGTGGTTTCCTGCACCAACACAAGTGCGAAAAGTGGTTTTTCAACACTAACACAAGTGCGAAAAGTCGTTTTTCCACACTAATACAAGTGCAAAAGTGGTTTCCTGCACCAACACAAGTGCGAAAAGTGGTTTCCTGCACCAACACAAGTGCGAAAAGTGGTTTTTCAACACTAATACAAGTGCGAAAAGTGGTTTTTCAACACTATCACAAGTGCAAAAAGTGTTTTTTCCACACTAATACAAGTGCAAAAGTGGTTTCCTGCAGCAACACAAGTGCGAAAAGTGGTTTTTCAACACTAACACAAGTGCGAAAAGTGGTTTTTCAACACTATCACAAGTGCAAAAAGTGTTTTTTCCACACTAATACAAGTGCAAAAGTGGTTTTCTGCACCAACACAAGTGCGAAAAGTGGTTTTTCAACACTAACACAAGTGCGAAAAGTGGTTTTTCAACACTATCACAAGTGCAAAAAGTGTTTTTTCCACACTAATACAAGCGCAAAAGTGGTTTCCTGCACCAACACAAGTGCGAAAAGTGGTTTTTCAACACAATCACAAGTGCAAAAAGTGTTTTTTCCACACTAATACAAGTGCAAAAGTGGTTTCCTGCACCAACACAAGTGCGAAAAGTGGTTTTTCAACACTAACACAAGTGTGAAAAGTGGTTAATCAACACTAACACAAGTGCGAAAAGTGGTTTTTCAACACTAACAAAAGTGCGAAAAGTGTTTTTTCCACACTAATACAAGTGCGAAAAGTGGTTTTTCAACACTAACACAAGTGCGAAAAGTGGTTTTTCAACACTAATACAAGTGCAAAAGTGGTTTCCTGCACCAACACAAGTGCGAAAAGTGGTTTTTCAACATTATCACAAGTGCAAAAAGTGTTTTTTCCACACTAATACAAGTGTAAAAGTAGTTTACTGCACCAACACAAGTGCGAAAAGTGGTTTTTCAACACTAACACAAGTGCGAAAAGTGGTTTTTCAACACTAACACAAGTGCGAAAAGTGGTTTTTCCACACTAATACAAGTGCAAAACTGGTTTCCTGCACCAACACAAGTGCGAAAAGTGGTTTTTCAACACTAATACAAGTGCAAAAAGTGGTTTTTCAACACTATCACAAGTGCAAAAGTAGTTTCCTGCACCAACACAAGTGCGAAAAGTGGTTTTTCAACACTAACACAAGTGCGAAAAGTGGTTTTTCCACACTAATACAAGTGCAAAACTGGTTTCCTGCACCAACACAAGTGCGAAAAGTGGTTTTTCAACACTATCACAAGCGCAAAAAGTGTTTTTTCCACACTAATACAAGTGCAAAAGTAGTTGCACCAACACAAGTGCGAAAAGTGGTTTTTCAACACTAACACAAGTGCGAAAAGTGGTTTTTCCACACTAATACAAGTGCAAAAGTGGTTTCCTGCACCAACACAAGTGCGAAAAGTGGTTTTTCAACACTAACACAAGTGCAAAAAGTGGTTTTTTCCACACTAATACAAGTGCAAAAGTGGTTTCCTGCACCAACACAAGTGCGAAAAGTGGTTTTTCAACACTAATACAAGTGCGAAAAGTGGTTTTTCAACACTAACACAAGTGCGAAAAGTGGTTTTTCAACACTAACACAAGTGCGAAAAGTGGTTTTTCAACACTATCACAAGTGCAAAAAGTGTTTTTTCCACACTAATACAAGTGCAAAAGTGGTTTCCTGCACCAACACAAGTGCGAAAAGTGGTTTTTCAACACTATCACAAGTGCAAAAAGTGTTTTTTCCACACTAATACAAGTGCAAAAGTAGTTTCCTGCACCAACACAAGTGCGAAAAGTGGTTTTTCAACACTAACACAAGTGCGAAAAGTGGTTTTTCAACACTAACACAAGTGCGAAAAGTGGTTTTTCCACACTAATACAAGTGCAAAAGTGGTTTCCTGCACCAACACAAGTGCGAAAAGTGGTTTTTCAACACTAATACAAGTGCGAAAAGTGGTTTTTCAACACTATCACAAGTGCAAAAAGTGTTTTTTCCACACTAATACAAGTGCAAAAGTGGTTTCCTGCAGCAACACAAGTGCGAAAAGTGGTTTTTCAACACTAACACAAGTGCGAAAAGTGGTTTTTCAACACTATCACAAGTGCAAAAAGTGTTTTTTCCACACTAATACAAGTGCAAAAGTGGTTTTCTGCACCAACACAAGTGCGAAAAGTGGTTTTTCAACACTAACACAAGTGCGAATAGTGGTTTTTCAACACTAACACAAGTGCGAAAAGTGTTTTTTCCACACTAATACAAGTGCAAAAGTGGTTTCCTGCACCAACACAAGTGCGAAAAGTGGTTTTTCAACACAAACACAAGTGCAAAAAGTGGTTTTTCAACACTAACACAAGTGCGAAAAGTGGTTTTTCAACACTAACACAAGTGCGAAAAGTGGTTTTCCACACTAATACAAGTGCAAAAGTGGTTTTTCAAAACTAACACAAGTGCGAAAAGTGGTTTTTCAACACTAACACAAGTGCGAAAAGTGGTTTTTCAACACTAACACAAGTGCGAAAAGTGTTTTTTCCACACTAATACAAGTGCAAAAGTGGTTTCCTGCACCAACACAAGTGCGAAAAGTGGTTTTTCAACACAAACACAAGTGCAAAAAGTGGTTTTTCAACACTAACACAAGTGCGAAAAGTGGTTTTTCAACACTAACACAAGTGCGAAAAGTGGTTTTCCACACTAATACAAGTGCAAAAGTGGTTTTTCAAAACTAACACAAGTGCGAAAAGTGTTTTTTCCACACTAATACAAGTGCAAAAGTGGTTTCCTGCACCAACACAAGTGCGAAAAGTGGTTTTTCAACACTAACACAAGTGCGAAAAGTGTTTTTTCCACACGAATACAAGTGCAAAAGTGGTTTCCTGCACCAACACAAGTGCGAAAAGTGGTTTTTCAACACTAACACAAGTGCGAAATGTGGTTTTTCAACACTAATACAAGTGCAAAAGTGGTTTCCTGCACCAACACAAGTGCGAAAAGTGGTTTTTCAACACTATCACAAGTGCAAAAAGTGTTTTTTCCACACTAATACAAGTGCAAAAGTAGTTTCCTGCACCAACACAAGTGCGAAAAGTGGTTTTTCAACACTAACACAAGTGCGAAAAGTGGTTTTTCAACACTAACACAAGTGCGAAAAGTGGTTTTTCCACACTAATACAAGTGCAAAAGTGGTTTCCTGCACCAACACAAGTGCGAAAAGTGGTTTTTCAACACTAACACAAGTGCGAAAAGTGGTTTTTCAACACTAACACAAGTGCGAAAAGTGGTTTTTCCACACTAATACAAGTGCAAAAGTGGTTTCCTGCACCAACACAAGTGCGAAAAGTGGTTTTTCAACACTAACACAAGTGCGAAAAGTCGTTTTTCCACACTAATACAAGTGCAAAAGTGGTTTCCTGCACCAACACAAGTGCGAAAAGTGGTTTTTCAACACTAACACAAGTGCGAAAAGTGGTTTTTCAACACTAACACAAGTGCGAAAAGTGGTTTTTCAACACTAACACAAGTGCGAAAAGTGGTTTTTCAACACTAATACAAGTGCAAAAGTGGTTTCCTGCACCAACACAAGTGCGAAAAGTGGTTTTTCAACACTAACAGAAGTGCGAAAAGTGGTTTTTCAACACTAACACAAGTGCGAAAAGTGTTTTTTCCACACTAATACAAGTGCAAAAGTGGTTTCCTGCACCAACACAAGTGCGAAAAGTGGTTTTTCAACACTAACACAAGTGCGAAAAGTGTTTTTCAACACTAACACAAGTGCGAAAAGTGGTTTTTCAACACTAACACAAGTGCGAAAAGTGGTTTTTCAACACTAACACAAGTGCGAAAAGTGGTTTTTCCACACTAATACAAGTGCAAAAGTGGTTTCCTGCACCAACACAAGTGCGAAAAGTGGTTTTTCAACACTAACACAAGTGCGAAAAGTGGTTTTTCAACACTATCACAAGTGCAAAAAGTGTTTTTTCCACACTAATACAAGTGCAAAAGTGGTTTCCTGCACCAACACAAGTGCGAAAAGTGGTTTTTCAACACTAGCACAAGCGCAAAAAGTGTTTTTTCCACACTAATACAAGTGCAAAAGTAGTTTCCTGCACCAACACAAGTGCGAAAAGTGGTTTTTCAACACTAACACAAGTGCGAAAAGTGGTTTTTCCACACTAATACAAGTGCAAAAGTGGTTTCCTGCACCAACACAAGTGCGAAAAGTGGTTTTTCAACACTAATACAAGTGCGAAAAGTGGTTTTTCAACACTATCACAAGTGCAAAAAGTGTTTTTTCCACACTAATACAAGTGCAAAAGTGGTTTCCTGCAGCAACACAAGTGCGAAAAGTGGTTTTTCAACACTAACATAAGTGCGAAAAGTGTTTTTTCCACACTAATACAAGTGCAAAAGTGGTTTCCTGCACCAACACAAGTGCGAAAAGTGGTTTTTCAACACTAACACAAGTGTGAAAAGTGGTTAATCAACACTAACACAAGTGCGAAAAGTGGTTTTTCAACACTAACAAAAGTGCGAAAAGTGTTTTTTCCACACTAATACAAGTGCGAAAAGTGGTTTTTCAACACTAACACAAGTGCGAAAAGTGGTTTTTCAACACTATCACAAGTGCAAAAGTAGTTTCCTGCACCAACACAAGTGCAAAAAGTGGTTTTTCAACACTAACACAAGTGCGAAAAGTGGTTTTTCAACACTAACACAAGTGCGAAAAGTGGTTTTTCAACACTAACACAAGTGCGAAAAGTGGTTTTTCAACACTATCACAAGTGCAAAAAGTGTTTTTTCCACACTAATACAAGTGCAAAAGTGGTTTCCTGCACCAACACAAGTGCGAAAAGTGGTTTTTCAACACTATCACAAGTGCAAAAAGTGTTTTTTCCACACTAATACAAGTGCAAAAGTAGTTTCCTGCACCAACACAAGTGCGAAAAGTGGTTTTTCAACACTAACACAAGTGCGAAAAGTGGTTTTTCAACAATAACACAAGTGCGAAAAGTGGTTTTTCCACACTAATACAAGTGCAAAAGTGGTTTCCTGCACCAACACAAGTGCGAAAAGTGGTTTTTCAACACTAATACAAGTGCGAAAAGTGGTTTTTCAACACTATCACAAGTGCAAAAAGTGTTTTTTCCACACTAATACAAGTGCAAAAGTGGTTTCCTGCAGCAACACAAGTGCGAAAAGTGGTTTTTCAACACTAACACAAGTGCGAAAAGTGGTTTTTCAACACTATCACAAGTGCAAAAAGTGTTTTTTCCACACTAATACAAGTGCAAAAGTGGTTTTCTGCACCAACACAAGTGCGAAAAGTGGTTTTTCAACACTAACACAAGTGCGAATAGTGGTTTTTCAACACTAACACAAGTGCGAAAAGTGTTTTTTCCACACTAATACAAGTGCAAAAGTGGTTTCCTGCACCAACACAAGTGCGAAAAGTGGTTTTTCAACACAAACACAAGTGCAAAAAGTGGTTTTTCAACACTAACACAAGTGCGAAAAGTGGTTTTTCAACACTAACACAAGTGCGAAAAGTGGTTTTCCACACTAATACAAGTGCAAAAGTGGTTTTTCAAAACTAACACAAGTGCGAAAAGTGGTTTTTCAACACTAACACAAGTGCGAAAAGTGGTTTTTCAACACTAACACAAGTGCGAAAAGTGTTTTTTCCACACTAATACAAGTGCAAAAGTGGTTTCCTGCACCAACACAAGTGCGAAAAGTGGTTTTTCAACACTAACACAAGTGCGAAAAGTGTTTTTTCCACACGAATACAAGTGCAAAAGTGGTTTCCTGCACCAACACAAGTGCGAAAAGTGGTTTTTCAACACTAACACAAGTGCGAAATGTGGTTTTTCAACACTAATACAAGTGCAAAAGTGGTTTCCTGCACCAACACAAGTGCGAAAAGTGGTTTTTCAACACTATCACAAGTGCAAAAAGTGTTTTTTCCACACTAATACAAGTGCAAAAGTAGTTTCCTGCACCAACACAAGTGCGAAAAGTGGTTTTTCAACACTAACACAAGTGCGAAAAGTGGTTTTTCAACACTAACACAAGTGCGAAAAGTGGTTTTTCCACACTAATACAAGTGCAAAAGTGGTTTCCTGCACCAACACAAGTGCGAAAAGTGGTTTTTCAACACTAACACAAGTGCGAAAAGTGGTTTTTCAACACTAACACAAGTGTGAAAAGTGGTTTTTCCACACTAATACAAGTGCAAAAGTGGTTTCCTGCACCAACACAAGTGCGAAAAGTGGTTTTTCAACACTAACACAAGTGCGAAAAGTCGTTTTTCCACACTAATACAAGTGCAAAAGTGGTTTCCTGCACCAACACAAGTGCGAAAAGTGGTTTTTCAACACTAACACAAGTGCGAAAAGTGGTTTTTCAACACTAACACAAGTGCGAAAAGTGGTTTTTCAACACTAACACAAGTGCGAAAAGTGGTTTTTCAACACTAATACAAGTGCAAAAGTGGTTTCCTGCACCAACACAAGTGCGAAAAGTGGTTTTTCAACACTAACAGAAGTGCGAAAAGTGGTTTTTCAACACTAACACAAGTGCGAAAAGTGTTTTTTCCACACTAATACAAGTGCAAAAGTGGTTTCCTGCACCAACACAAGTGCAAAAAGTGGTTTTTCAACACTAACACAAGTGCGAAAAGTGTTTTTCAACACTAACACAAGTGCGAAAAGTGGTTTTTCAACACTAACACAAGTGCGAAAAGTGGTTTTTCAACACTAACACAAGTGCGAAAAGTGGTTTTTCCACACTAATACAAGTGCAAAAGTGGTTTCCTGCACCAACACAAGTGCGAAAAGTGGTTTTTCAACACTAACACAAGTGCGAAAAGTGGTTTTTCAACACTATCACAAGTGCAAAAAGTGTTTTTTCCACACTAATACAAGTGCAAAAGTGGTTTCCTGCACCAACACAAGTGCGAAAAGTGGTTTTTCAACACTAGCACAAGCGCAAAAAGTGTTTTTTCCACACTAATACAAGTGCAAAAGTAGTTTCCTGCACCAACACAAGTGCGAAAAGTGGTTTTTCAACACTAACACAAGTGCGAAAAGTGGTTTTTCCACACTAATACAAGTGCAAAAGTGGTTTCCTGCACCAACACAAGTGCGAAAAGTGGTTTTTCAACACTAATACAAGTGCGAAAAGTGGTTTTTCAACACTATCACAAGTGCAAAAAGTGTTTTTTCCACACTAATACAAGTGCAAAAGTGGTTTCCTGCAGCAACACAAGTGCGAAAAGTGGTTTTTCAACACTAACATAAGTGCGAAAAGTGTTTTTTCCACACTAATACAAGTGCAAAAGTGGTTTCCTGCACCAACACAAGTGCGAAAAGTGGTTTTTCAACACTAACACAAGTGTGAAAAGTGGTTAATCAACACTAACACAAGTGCGAAAAGTGGTTTTTCAACACTAACAAAAGTGCGAAAAGTGTTTTTTCCACACTAATACAAGTGCGAAAAGTGGTTTTTCAACACTAACACAAGTGCGAAAAGTGGTTTTTCAACACTATCACAAGTGCAAAAGTAGTTTCCTGCACCAACACAAGTGCAAAAAGTGGTTTTTCAACACTAACACAAGTGCGAAAAGTGGTTTTTCCACACTAATACAAGTGCAAAACTGGTTTCCTGCACCAACACAAGTGCGAAAAGTGGTTTTTCAACACTATCACAAGCGCAAAAAGTGTTTTTTCCACACTAATACAAGTGCAAAAGTAGTTGCACCAACACAAGTGCGAAAAGTGGTTTTTCAACACTAACACAAGTGCGAAAAGTGGTTTTTCCACACTAATACAAGTGCAAAAGTGGTTTCCTGCACCAACACAAGTGCGAAAAGTGGTTTTTCAACACTAACACAAGTGCAAAAAGTGGTTTTTTCCACACTAATACAAGTGCAAAAGTGGTTTCCTGCACCAACACAAGTGCGAAAAGTGGTTTTTCAACACTAATACAAGTGCGAAAAGTGGTTTTTCAACACTAACACAAGTGCGAAAAGTGGTTTTTCAACACTAACACAAGTGCGAAAAGTGGTTTTTCAACACTATCACAAGTGCAAAAAGTGTTTTTTCCACACTAATACAAGTGCAAAAGTGGTTTCCTGCACCAACACAAGTGCGAAAAGTGGTTTTTCAACACTATCACAAGTGCAAAAAGTGTTTTTTCCACACTAATACAAGTGCAAAAGTAGTTTCCTGCACCAACACAAGTGCGAAAAGTGGTTTTTCAACACTAACGCAAGTGCGAAAAGTGGTTTTTCAACACTAACACAAGTGCGAAAAGTGGTTTTTCCACACTAATACAAGTGCAAAAGTGGTTTCCTGCACCAACACAAGTGCGAAAAGTGGTTTTTCAACACTAATACAAGTGCGAAAAGTGGTTTTTCAACACTATCACAAGTGCAAAAAGTGTTTTTTCCACACTAATACAAGTGCAAAAGTGGTTTCCTGCAGCAACACAAGTGCGAAAAGTGGTTTTTCAACACTAACACAAGTGCGAAAAGTGGGTTTTCAACACTATCACAAGTGCAAAAAGTGTTTTTTCCACACTAATACAAGTGCAAAAGTGGTTTTCTGCACCAACACAAGTGCGAAAAGTGGTTTTTCAACACTAACACAAGTGCGAATAGTGGTTTTTCAACACTAACACAAGTGCGAAAAGTGTTTTTTCCACACTAATACAAGTGCAAAAGTGGTTTCCTGCACCAACACAAGTGCGAAAAGTGGTTTTTCAACACAAACACAAGTGCAAAAAGTGGTTTTTCAACACTAACACAAGTGCGAAAAGTGGTTTTTCAACACTAACACAAGTGCGAAAAGTGGTTTTCCACACTAATACAAGTGCAAAAGTGGTTTTTCAAAACTAACACAAGTGCGAAAAGTGGTTTTTCAACACTAACACAAGTGCGAAAAGTGGTTTTTCAACACTAACACAAGTGCGAAAAGTGTTTTTTCCACACTAATACAAGTGCAAAAGTGGTTTCCTGCACCAACACAAGTGCGAAAAGTGGTTTTTCAACACTAACACAAGTGCGAAAAGTGTTTTTTCCACACGAATACAAGTGCAAAAGTGGTTTTTCAAAACTAACACAAGTGCGAAAAGTGGTTTTTCAACACTAACACAAGTGCGAAAAGTGGTTTTCCACACTAATACAAGTGCAAAAGTGGTTTTTCAAAACTAACACAAGTGCGAAAAGTGGTTTTTCAACACTAACACAAGTGCGAAAAGTGGTTTTCCACACTAATACAAGTGCAAAAGTGGTTTTTCAACACTAACACAAGTGCGAAAAGTGGTTTTTCAACACTATCACAAGTGCAAAAAGTGTTTTTTCCACACTAATACAAGTGCAAAAGTGGTTTTCTGCACCAACACAAGTGCGAAAAGTGGTTTTTCAACACTAACACAAGTGCGAATAGTGGTTTTTCAACACTAACACAAGTGCGAAAAGTGTTTTTTCCACACTAATACAAGTGCAAAAGTGGTTTCCTGCACCAACACAAGTGCGAAAAGTGGTTTTTCAACACAAACACAAGTGCAAAAAGTGGTTTTTCAACACTAACACAAGTGCGAAAAGTGGTTTTTCAACACTAACACAAGTGCGAAAAGTGGTTTTCCACACTAATACAAGTGCAAAAGTGGTTTTTCAAAACTAACACAAGTGCGAAAAGTGGTTTTTCAACACTAACACAAGTGCGAAAAGTGGTTTTTCAACACTAACACAAGTGCGAAAAGTGTTTTTTCCACACTAATACAAGTGCAAAAGTGGTTTCCTGCACCAACACAAGTGCGAAAAGTGGTTTTTCAACACTAACACAAGTGCGAAAAGTGTTTTTTCCACACGAATACAAGTGCAAAAGTGGTTTCCTGCACCAACACAAGTGCGAAAAGTGGTTTTTCAACACTAACACAAGTGCGAAAAGTGGTTTTTCAACACTAATACAAGTGCAAAAGTGGTTTCCTGCACCAACACAAGTGCGAAAAGTGGTTTTTCAACACTATCACAAGTGCAAAAAGTGTTTTTTCCACACTAATACAAGTGCAAAAGTAGTTTCCTGCACCAACACAAGTGCGAAAAGTGGTTTTTCAACACTAACACAAGTGCGAAAAGTGGTTTTTCAACACTAACACAAGTGCGAAAAGTGGTTTTTCCACACTAATACAAGTGCAAAAGTGGTTTCCTGCACCAACACAAGTGCGAAAAGTGGTTTTTCAACACTAACACAAGTGCGAAAAGTGGTTTTTCAACACTAACACAAGTGCGAAAAGTGGTTTTTCCACACTAATACAAGTGCAAAAGTGGTTTCCTGCACCAACACAAGTGCGAAAAGTGGTTTTTCAACACTAACACAAGTGCGAAAAGTCGTTTTTCCACACTAATACAAGTGCAAAAGTGGTTTCCTGCACCAACACAAGTGCGAAAAGTGGTTTTTCAACACTAACACAAGTGCGAAAAGTCGTTTTTCCACACTAATACAAGTGCAAAAGTGGTTTCCTGCACCAACACAAGTGCGAAAAGTGGTTTCCTGCACCAACACAAGTGCGAAAAGTGGTTTTTCAACACTAATACAAGTGCGAAAAGTGGTTTTTCAACACTATCACAAGTGCAAAAAGTGTTTTTTCCACACTAATACAAGTGCAAAAGTGGTTTCCTGCAGCAACACAAGTGCGAAAAGTGGTTTTTCAACACTAACACAAGTGCGAAAAGTGGTTTTTCAACACTATCACAAGTGCAAAAAGTGTTTTTTCCACACTAATACAAGTGCAAAAGTGGTTTTCTGCACCAACACAAGTGCGAAAAGTGGTTTTTCAACACTAACACAAGTGCGAAAAGTGGTTTTTCAACACTATCACAAGTGCAAAAAGTGTTTTTTCCACACTAATACAAGCGCAAAAGTGGTTTCCTGCACCAACACAAGTGCGAAAAGTGGTTTTTCAACACTATCACAAGTGCAAAAAGTGTTTTTTCCACACTAATACAAGTGCAAAAGTGGTTTCCTGCACCAACACAAGTGCGAAAAGTGGTTTTTCAACACTAACACAAGTGTGAAAAGTGGTTAATCAACACTAACACAAGTGCGAAAAGTGGTTTTTCAACACTAACAAAAGTGCGAAAAGTGTTTTTTCCACACTAATACAAGTGCGAAAAGTGGTTTTTCAACACTAACACAAGTGCGAAAAGTGGTTTTTCAACACTAATACAAGTGCAAAAGTGGTTTCCTGCACCAACACAAGTGCGAAAAGTGGTTTTTCAACATTATCACAAGTGCAAAAAGTGTTTTTTCCACACTAATACAAGTGTAAAAGTAGTTTACTGCACCAACACAAGTGCGAAAAGTGGTTTTTCAACACTAACACAAGTGCGAAAAGTGGTTTTTCAACACTAACACAAGTGCGAAAAGTGGTTTTTCCACACTAATACAAGTGCAAAACTGGTTTCCTGCACCAACACAAGTGCGAAAAGTGGTTTTTCAACACTAATACAAGTGCAAAAAGTGGTTTTTCAACACTATCACAAGTGCAAAAGTAGTTTCCTGCACCAACACAAGTGCGAAAAGTGGTTTTTCAACACTAACACAAGTGCGAAAAGTGGTTTTTCCACACTAATACAAGTGCAAAACTGGTTTCCTGCACCAACACAAGTGCGAAAAGTGGTTTTTCAACACTATCACAAGCGCAAAAAGTGTTTTTTCCACACTAATACAAGTGCAAAAGTAGTTGCACCAACACAAGTGCGAAAAGTGGTTTTTCAACACTAACACAAGTGCGAAAAGTGGTTTTTCCACACTAATACAAGTGCAAAAGTGGTTTCCTGCACCAACACAAGTGCGAAAAGTGGTTTTTCAACACTAACACAAGTGCAAAAAGTGGTTTTTTCCACACTAATACAAGTGCAAAAGTGGTTTCCTGCACCAACACAAGTGCGAAAAGTGGTTTTTCAACACTAATACAAGTGCGAAAAGTGGTTTTTCAACACTAACACAAGTGCGAAAAGTGGTTTTTCAACACTAACACAAGTGCGAAAAATGGTTTTTCAACACTATCACAAGTGCAAAAAGTGTTTTTTCCACACTAATACAAGTGCAAAAGTGGTTTCCTGCACCAACACAAGTGCGAAAAGTGGTTTTTCAACACTATCACAAGTGCAAAAAGTGTTTTTTCCACACTAATACAAGTGCAAAAGTAGTTTCCTGCACCAACACAAGTGCGAAAAGTGGTTTTTCAACACTAACACAAGTGCGAAAAGTGGTTTTTCAACACTAACACAAGTGCGAAAAGTGGTTTTTCCACACTAATACAAGTGCAAAAGTGGTTTCCTGCACCAACACAAGTGCGAAAAGTGGTTTTTCAACACTAATACAAGTGCGAAAAGTGGTTTTTCAACACTATCACAAGTGCAAAAAGTGTTTTTTCCACACTAATACAAGTGCAAAAGTGGTTTCCTGCAGCAACACAAGTGCGAAAAGTGGTTTTTCAACACTAACACAAGTGCGAAAAGTGGTTTTTCAACACTATCACAAGTGCAAAAAGTGTTTTTTCCACACTAATACAAGTGCAAAAGTGGTTTTCTGCACCAACACAAGTGCGAAAAGTGGTTTTTCAACACTAACACAAGTGCGAATAGTGGTTTTTCAACACTAACACAAGTGCGAAAAGTGTTTTTTCCACACTAATACAAGTGCAAAAGTGGTTTCCTGCACCAACACAAGTGCGAAAAGTGGTTTTTCAACACAAACACAAGTGCAAAAAGTGGTTTTTCAACACTAACACAAGTGCGAAAAGTGGTTTTTCAACACTAACACAAGTGCGAAAAGTGGTTTTCCACACTAATACAAGTGCAAAAGTGGTTTTTCAAAACTAACACAAGTGCGAAAAGTGGTTTTTCAACACTAACACAAGTGCGAAAAGTGGTTTTTCAACACTAACACAAGTGCGAAAAGTGTTTTTTCCACACTAATACAAGTGCAAAAGTGGTTTCCTGCACCAACACAAGTGCGAAAAGTGGTTTTTCAACACTAACACAAGTGCGAAAAGTGTTTTTTCCACACGAATACAAGTGCAAAAGTGGTTTCCTGCACCAACACAAGTGCGAAAAGTGGTTTTTCAACACTAACACAAGTGCGAAATGTGGTTTTTCAACACTAATACAAGTGCAAAAGTGGTTTCCTGCACCAACACAAGTGCGAAAAGTGGTTTTTCAACACTATCACAAGTGCAAAAAGTGTTTTTTCCACACTAATACAAGTGCAAAAGTAGTTTCCTGCACCAACACAAGTGCGAAAAGTGGTTTTTCAACACTAACACAAGTGCGAAAAGTGGTTTTTCAACACTAACACAAGTGCGAAAAGTGGTTTTTCCACACTAATACAAGTGCAAAAGTGGTTTCCTGCACCAACACAAGTGCGAAAAGTGGTTTTTCAACACTAACACAAGTGCGAAAAGTGGTTTTTCAACACTAACACAAGTGCGAAAAGTGGTTTTTCCACACTAATACAAGTGCAAAAGTGGTTTCCTGCACCAACACAAGTGCGAAAAGTGGTTTTTCAACACTAACACAAGTGCGAAAAGTCGTTTTTCCACACTAATACAAGTGCAAAAGTGGTTTCCTGCACCAACACAAGTGCGAAAAGTGGTTTTTCAACACTAACACAAGTGCGAAAAGTGGTTTTTCAACACTAACACAAGTGCGAAAAGTGGTTTTTCAACACTAACACAAGTGCGAAAAGTGGTTTTTCAACACTAATACAAGTGCAAAAGTGGTTTCCTGCACCAACACAAGTGCGAAAAGTGGTTTTTCAACACTAACAGAAGTGCGAAAAGTGGTTTTTCAACACTAACACAAGTGCGAAAAGTGTTTTTTCCACACTAATACAAGTGCAAAAGTGGTTTCCTGCACCAACACAAGTGCAAAAAGTGGTTTTTCAACACTAACACAAGTGCGAAAAGTGTTTTTCAACACTAACACAAGTGCGAAAAGTGGTTTTTCAACACTAACACAAGTGCGAAAAGTGGTTTTTCAACACTAACACAAGTGCGAAAAGTGGTTTTTCCACACTAATACAAGTGCAAAAGTGGTTTCCTGCACCAACACAAGTGCGAAAAGTGGTTTTTCAACACTAACACAAGTGCGAAAAGTGGTTTTTCAACACTATCACAAGTGCAAAAAGTGTTTTTTCCACACTAATACAAGTGCAAAAGTGGTTTCCTGCACCAACACAAGTGCGAAAAGTGGTTTTTCAACACTAGCACAAGCGCAAAAAGTGTTTTTTCCACACTAATACAAGTGCAAAAGTAGTTTCCTGCACCAACACAAGTGCGAAAAGTGGTTTTTCAACACTAACACAAGTGCGAAAAGTGGTTTTTCCACACTAATACAAGTGCAAAAGTGGTTTCCTGCACCAACACAAGTGCGAAAAGTGGTTTTTCAACACTAATACAAGTGCGAAAAGTGGTTTTTCAACACTATCACAAGTGCAAAAAGTGTTTTTTCCACACTAATACAAGTGCAAAAGTGGTTTCCTGCAGCAACACAAGTGCGAAAAGTGGTTTTTCAACACTAACATAAGTGCGAAAAGTGTTTTTTCCACACTAATACAAGTGCAAAAGTGGTTTCCTGCACCAACACAAGTGCGAAAAGTGGTTTTTCAACACTAACACAAGTGTGAAAAGTGGTTAATCAACACTAACACAAGTGCGAAAAGTGGTTTTTCAACACTAACAAAAGTGCGAAAAGTGTTTTTTCCACACTAATACAAGTGCGAAAAGTGGTTTTTCAACACTAACACAAGTGCGAAAAGTGGTTTTTCAACACTATCACAAGTGCAAAAGTAGTTTCCTGCACCAACACAAGTGCGAAAAGTGGTTTTTCAACACTAACACAAGTGCGAAAAGTGGTTTTTCCACACTAATACAAGTGCAAAACTGGTTTCCTGCACCAACACAAGTGCGAAAAGTGGTTTTTCAACACTATCACAAGCGCAAAAAGTGTTTTTTCCACACTAATACAAGTGCAAAAGTAGTTGCACCAACACAAGTGCGAAAAGTGGTTTTTCAACACTAACACAAGTGCGAAAAGTGGTTTTTCCACACTAATACAAGTGCAAAAGTGGTTTCCTGCACCAACACAAGTGCGAAAAGTGGTTTTTCAACACTAACACAAGTGCAAAAAGTGGTTTTTTCCACACTAATACAAGTGAAAAAGTGGTTTCCTGCACCAACACAAGTGCGAAAAGTGGTTTTTCAACACTAATACAAGTGCGAAAAGTGGTTTTTCAACACTAACACAAGTGCGAAAAGTGGTTTTTCAACACTAACACAAGTGCGAAAAGTGGTTTTTCAACACTATCACAAGTGCAAAAAGTGTTTTTTCCACACTAATACAAGTGCAAAAGTGGTTTCCTGCACCAACACAAGTGCGAAAAGTGGTTTTTCAACACTATCACAAGTGCAAAAAGTGTTTTTTCCACACTAATACAAGTGCAAAAGTAGTTTCCTGCACCAACACAAGTGCGAAAAGTGGTTTTTCAACACTAACACAAGTGCGAAAAGTGGTTTTTCAACACTAACACAAGTGCGAAAAGTGGTTTTTCCACACTAATACAAGTGCAAAAGTGGTTTCCTGCACCAACACAAGTGCGAAAAGTGGTTTTTCAACACTAATACAAGTGCGAAAAGTGGTTTTTCAACACTATCACAAGTGCAAAAAGTGTTTTTTCCACACTAATACAAGTGCAAAAGTGGTTTCCTGCAGCAACACAAGTGCGAAAAGTGGTTTTTCAACACTAACACAAGTGCGAAAAGTGGTTTTTCAACACTATCACAAGTGCAAAAAGTGTTTTTTCCACACTAATACAAGTGCAAAAGTGGTTTTCTGCACCAACACAAGTGCGAAAAGTGGTTTTTCAACACTAACACAAGTGCGAATAGTGGTTTTTCAACACTAACACAAGTGCGAAAAGTGTTTTTTCCACACTAATACAAGTGCAAAAGTGGTTTCCTGCACCAACACAAGTGCGAAAAGTGGTTTTTCAACACAAACACAAGTGCAAAAAGTGGTTTTTCAACACTAACACAAGTGCGAAAAGTGGTTTTTCAACACTAACACAAGTGCGAAAAGTGGTTTTCCACACTAATACAAGTGCAAAAGTGGTTTTTCAAAACTAACACAAGTGCGAAAAGTGGTTTTTCAACACTAACACAAGTGCGAAAAGTGGTTTTTCAACACTAACACAAGTGCGAAAAGTGTTTTTTCCACACTAATACAAGTGCAAAAGTGGTTTCCTGCACCAACACAAGTGCGAAAAGTGGTTTTTCAACACTAACACAAGTGCGAAAAGTGTTTTTTCCACACGAATACAAGTGCAAAAGTGGTTTCCTGCACCAACACAAGTGCGAAAAGTGGTTTTTCAACACTAACACAAGTGCGAAAAGTGGTTTTTCAACACTAATACAAGTGCAAAAGTGGTTTCCTGCACCAACACAAGTGCGAAAAGTGGTTTTTCAACACTATCACAAGTGCAAAAAGTGTTTTTTCCACACTAATACAAGTGCAAAAGTAGTTTCCTGCACCAACACAAGTGCGAAAAGTGGTTTTTCAACACTAACACAAGTGCGAAAAGTGGTTTTTCAACACTAACACAAGTGCGAAAAGTGGTTTTTCCACACTAATACAAGTGCAAAAGTGGTTTCCTGCACCAACACAAGTGCGAAAAGTGGTTTTTCAACACTAACACAAGTGCGAAAAGTGGTTTTTCAACACTAACACAAGTGCGAAAAGTGGTTTTTCCACACTAATTCAAGTGCAAAAGTGGTTTCCTGCACCAACACAAGTGCGAAAAGTGGTTTTTCAACACTAACACAAGTGCGAAAAGTCGTTTTTCCACACTAATACAAGTGCAAAAGTGGTTTCCTGCACCAACACAAGTGCGAAAAGTGGTTTTTCAACACTAACACAAGTGCGAAAAGTGGTTTTTCAACACTAACACAAGTGCGAAAAGTGGTTTTTCAACACTAACACAAGTGCGAAAAGTGGTTTTTCAACACTAATACAAGTGCAAAAGTGGTTTCCTGCACCAACACAAGTGCGAAAAGTGGTTTTTCAACACTAACAGAAGTGCGAAAAGTGGTTTTTCAACACTAACACAAGTGCGAAAAGTGTTTTTTCCACACTAATACAAGCGCAAAAGTGGTTTCCTGCACCAACACAAGTGCAAAAAGTGGTTTTTCAACACTAACACAAGTGCGAAAAGTGTTTTTCAACACTAACACAAGTGCGAAAAGTGGCTTTTCAACACTAACACAAGTGCGAAAAGTGGTTTTTCAACACTAACACAAGTGCGAAAAGTGGTTTTTCCACACTAATACAAGTGCAAAAGTGGTTTCCTGCACCAACACAAGTGCGAAAAGTGGTTTTTCAACACTAACACAAGTGCGAAAAGTGGTTTTTCAACACTATCACAAGTGCAAAAAGTGTTTTTTCCACACTAATACAAGTGCAAAAGTGGTTTCCTGCACCAACACAAGTGCGAAAAGTGGTTTTTCAACACTAGCACAAGCGCAAAAAGTGTTTTTTCCACACTAATACAAGTGCAAAAGTAGTTTCCTGCACCAACACAAGTGCGAAAAGTGGTTTTTCAACACTAACACAAGTGCGAAAAGTGGTTTTTCCACACTAATACAAGTGCAAAAGTGGTTTCCTGCACCAACACAAGTGCGAAAAGTGGTTTTTCAACACTAATACAAGTGCGAAAAGTGGTTTTTCAACACTATCACAAGTGCAAAAAGTGTTTTTTCCACACTAATACAAGTGCAAAAGTGGTTTCCTGCAGCAACACAAGTGCGAAAAGTGGTTTTTCAACACTAACATAAGTGCGAAAAGTGTTTTTTCCACACTAATACAAGTGCAAAAGTGGTTTCCTGCACCAACACAAGTGCGAAAAGTGGTTTTTCAACACTAACACAAGTGTGAAAAGTGGTTAATCAACACTAACACAAGTGCGAAAAGTGGTTTTTCAACACTAACAAAAGTGCGAAAAGTGTTTTTTCCACACTAATACAAGTGCGAAAAGTGGTTTTTCAACACTAACACAAGTGCGAAAAGTGGTTTTTCAACACTAATACAAGTGCAAAAGTGGTTTCCTGCACCAACACAAGTGCGAAAAGTGGTTTTTCAACACTATCACAAGTGCAAAAAGTGTTTTTTCCACACTAATACAAGTGCAAAAGTAGTTTCCTGCACCAACACAAGTGCGAAAAGTGGTTTTTCAACACTAACACAAGTGCGAAAAGTGGTTTTTCAACACTAACACAAGTGCGAAAAGTGGTTTTTCCACACTAATACAAGTGCAAAAGTGGTTTCCTGCACCAACACAAGTGCGAAAAGTGGTTTTTCAACACTAACACAAGTGCGAAAAGTGGTTTTTCAACACTAACACAAGTGCGAAAAGTGGTTTTTCCACACTAATACAAGTGCAAAAGTGGTTTCCTGCACCAACACAAGTGCAAAAAGTGGTTTTTCAACACTAACACAAGTGCGAAAAGTCGTTTTTCCACACTAATACAAGTGCAAAAGTGGTTTCCTGCACCAACACAAGTGCGAAAAGTGGTTTTTCAACACTAACACAAGTGCGAAAAGTGGTTTTTCAACACTAACACAAGTGCGAAAAGTGGTTTTTCAACACTAACACAAGTGCGAAAAGTGGTTTTTCAACACTAACACAAGTGCGAAAAGTGGTTTTTCAACACTAATACAAGTGCAAAAGTGGTTTCCTGCACCAACACAAGTGCGAAAAGTGGTTTTTCAACACTAACAGAAGTGCGAAAAGTGGTTTTTCAACACTAACACAAGTGCGAAAAGTGTTTTTTCCACACTAATACAAGTGCAAAAGTGGTTTCCTGCACCAACACAAGTGCAAAAAGTGGTTTTTCAACACTAACACAAGTGCGAAAAGTGTTTTTCAACACTAACACAAGTGCGAAAAGTGGTTTTTCAACACTAACACAAGTGCGAAAAGTGGTTTTTCAACACTAACACAAGTGCGAAAAGTGGTTTTTCCACACTAATACAAGTGCAAAAGTGGTTTCCTGCACCAACACAAGTGCGAAAAGTGGTTTTTCAACACTAACACAAGTGCGAAAAGTGGTTTTTCAACACTATCACAAGTGCAAAAAGTGTTTTTTCCACACTAATACAAGTGCAAAAGTGGTTTCCTGCACCAACACAAGTGCGAAAAGTGGTTTTTCAACACTATCACAAGCGCAAAAAGTGTTTTTTCCACACTAATACAAGTGCAAAAGTAGTTTCCTGCACCAACACAAGTGCGAAAAGTGGTTTTTCAACACTAACACAAGTGCGAAAAGTGGGTTTTCCACACTAATACAAGTGCAAAAGTGGTTTCCTGCACCAACACAAGTGCGAAAAGTGGTTTTTCAACACTAATACAAGTGCGAAAAGTGGTTTTTCAACACTATCACAAGTGCAAAAAGTGTTTTTTCGACACTAATACAAGTGCAAAAGTGGTTTCCTGCAGCAACACAAGTGCGAAAAGTGGTTTTTCAACACTAACATAAGTGCGAAAAGTGTTTTTTCCACACTAATACAAGTGCAAAAGTGGTTTCCTGCACCAACACAAGTGCGAAAAGTGGTTTTTCAACACTAACACAAGTGCGAAAAGTGGTTTTTCAACACTAACACAAGTGTGAAAAGTGGTTAATCAACACTAACACAAGTGCGAAAAGTGGTTTTTGAACACTAACAAAAGTGCGAAAAGTGTTTTTTCCACACTAATACAAGTGCGAAAAGTGGTTTTTCAACACTAACACAAGTGCGAAAAGTGGTTTTTCAACACTAATACAAGTGCAAAAGTGGTTTCCTGCACCAACACAAGTGCGAAAAGTGGTTTTTCAACACTATCACAAGTGCAAAAAGTGTTTTTTCCACACTAATACAAGTGCAAAAGTAGTTTCCTGCACCAACACAAGTGTGAAAAGTGGTTTTTCAACACTAACACAAGTGCGAAAAGTGGTTTTTCAACACTAACACAAGTGCGAAAAGTGGTTTTTCCACACTAATACAAGTGCAAAAGTGGTTTCCTGCACCAACACAAGTGCGAAAAGTGGTTTTTCAACACTAACACAAGTGCGAAAAGTGGTTTTTCAACACTAACACAAGTGCGAAAAGTGTTTTTTCCACACTAATACAAGTGCAAAAGTGGTTTCCTGCACCAACACAAGTGCGAAAAGTGGTTTTTCAACACTAACACAAGTGCGAAAAGTGGTTTTTCAACACTATCACAAGTGCGAAAAGTGTTTTTTCCACACTAATACAAGTGCAAAAGTGGTTTCCTGCACCAACACAAGTGCGAAAAGTGGTTTTTCAACACAAACACAAGTGCAAAAAGTGCTTTTTCAACACTAACACAAGTGCGAAAAGTGGTTTTTAAACACTAACACAAGTGCGAAAAGTGGTTTTCCACACTAATACAAGTGCAAAAGTGGTTTTTCAACACTAACACAAGTGCAAAAAGTGGTTTTTCAACACTAACACAAGTGCGAAAAGTGGTTTTTCAACACTAACACAAGTGCGAAAAGTGTTTTTTCCACACTAATACAAGTGCAAAAGTCGTTTCCTGCACCAACACAAGTGCGAAAAGTGGTTTTTCAACACTAACACAAGTGCGAAAAGTGGTTTTTCAACACTAACACAAGTGGGAAAAGTGGTTTTTCAACACTAACACAAGTGCGAAAAGTGGTTTTTCAACACTAACACAAGTGCGAAAAGTGGTTTTTCCACACTAATACAAGTGCAAAAGTGGTTTCCTGCACCAACACAAGTGCGAAAAGTGGTTTTTCAACACTAACACAAGTGCGAAAAGTGGTTTTTCAACACTATCACAAGTGCAAAAAGTGTTTTTTCCACACTAATACAAGTGCAAAAGTGGTTTCCTGCACCAACACAAGTGTGAAAAGTGGTTTTTCAACACTATCACAAGTGCAAAAAGTGTTTTTTCCACACTAATACAAGTGCAAAAGTAGTTTCCTGCACCAACACAAGTGCGAAAAGTGGTTTTTCAACACTAACACAAGTGCGAAAAGTGGTTTTTCAACACTAACACAAGTGGGAAAAGTGGTTTTTCCACACTAATACAAGTGCAAAAGTGGTTTCCTGCACCAACACAAGTGCGAAAAGTGGTTTTTCAACACTAATACAAGTGCGAAAAGTGGTTTTTCAACACTTTCACAAGTGCAAAAAGTGTTTTTTCCACACTAATACAAGTGCAAAAGTGGTTTCCTGCAGCAACACAAGTGCGAAAAGTGGTTTTTCAACACTAACACAAGTGCGAAAAGTGGTTTTTCAACACTATCACAAGTGCAAAAAGTGTTTTTTCCACACTAATACAAGTGCAAAAGTGGTTTTCTGCACCAACACAAGTGCGAAAAGTGGTTTTTCAACACTATCACAAGTGCAAAAAGTGTTTTTTCCACACTAATACAAGCGCAAAAGTGGTTTCCTGCACCAACACAAGTGCGAAAAGTGGTTTTTCAACACTATCACAAGTGCAAAAAGTGTTTTTTCCACACTAATACAAGTGCAAAAGTGGTTTCCTGCACCAACACAAGTGCGAAAAGTGGTTTTTCAACACTAACACAAGTGTGAAAAGTGGTTAATCAACACTAACACAAGTGCGAAAAGTGGTTTTTCAACACTAACAAAAGTGCGAAAAGTGTTTTTTCCACACTAATACAAGTGCGAAAAGTGGTTTTTCAACACTAACACAAGTGCGAAAAGTGGTTTTTCAACACTAATACAAGTGCAAAAGTGGTTTCCTGCACCAACACAAGTGCGAAAAGTGGTTTTTCAACATTATCACAAGTGCAAAAAGTGTTTTTTCCACACTAATACAAGTGTAAAAGTAGTTTCCTGCACCAACACAAGTGCGAAAAGTGGTTTTTCAACACTAACACAAGTGCGAAAAGTGGTTTTCAACACTAACACAAGTGCGAAAAGTGGTTTTTCCACACTAATACAAGTGCAAAACTGGTTTCCTGCACCAACACAAGTGCGAAAAGTGGTTTTTCAACACTAATACAAGTGCAAAAAGTGGTTTTTCAACACTATCACAAGTGCAAAAGTAGTTTCCTGCACCAACACAAGTGCGAAAAGTGGTTTTTCAACACTAACACAAGTGCGAAAAGTGGTTTTTCCACACTAATACAAGTGCAAAACTGGTTTCCTGCACCAACACAAGTGCGAAAAGTGGTTTTTCAACACTATCACAAGCGCAAAAAGTGTTTTTTCCACACTAATACAAGTGCAAAAGTAGTTGCACCAACACAAGTGCGAAAAGTGGTTTTTCAACACTAACACAAGTGCGAAAAGTGGTTTTTCCACACTAATACAAGTGCAAAAGTGGTTTCCTGCACCAACACAAGTGCGAAAAGTGGTTTTTCAACACTAACACAAGTGCAAAAAGTGGTTTTTTCCACACTAATACAAGTGCAAAAGTGGTTTCCTGCACCAACACAAGTGCGAAAAGTGGTTTTTCAACACTAATACAAGTGCGAAAAGTGGTTTTTCAACACTATCACAAGTGCAAAAAGTGTTTTTTCCACACTAATACAAGTGCAAAAGTGGTTTCCTGCAGCAACACAAGTGCGAAAAGTGGTTTATCAACACTAACATAAGTGCGAAAAGTGTTCTTTCCACACTAATACAAGTGCAAAAGTGGTTTCCTGCACCAACACAAGTGCGAAAAGTGGTTTTTCAACACTAACACAAGTGCGAAAAGTGGTTTTTCAACACTATCACAAGTGCAAAAAGTGTTTTTTCCACACTAATACAAATGCAAAAGTGGTTTCCTGCACCAACACAAGTGCAAAAAGTGGTTTTTCAACGCCGACGCAAGTGTGAAAAGTGGTTTTTCAACACTAACACAAGTGCGAAAAGTGTTTTTTCCACACGAATACAAGTGCAAAAGTGGCTTCCTGCACCAACACAAGTGCGAAAAGTGGTTTTTCAACACTAACACAAGTGCGAAAAGTGGTTTTTCAACACTATCACAAGTGCAAAAAGTGTTTTTTCCACACTAATACAAGTGCAAAAGTGGTTTCCTGCACCAACACAAGTGCGTAAAGTGGTTTTTCAACACTAACACAAGTGCGAAAAGTGGTTTTTCAACACTAACACAAGTGCGAAAAGTGGTTTTTCAACACTAACACAAGTGCGAAAAGTGGTTTTTCAACACTAATACAAGTGCAAAAGTGGTTTCCTGCACCAACACAAGTGCGAAAAGTGGTTTTTCAACACTAACACAAGTGCGTAAAGTGGTTTTTCAACACTAACACAAGTGCGAAAAGTGTTTTTTCCACACTAATACAAGTGCAAAAGTGGTTTCCTGCACCAACACAAGTGCGAAAAGTGGTTTTTCAACACTAACACAAGTGCGAAAAGTGTTTTTCAACACTAACACAAGTGCGAAAAGTGGTTTTTCAACACTAACACAAGTGCGAAAAGTGGTTTTTCAACACTAACACAAGTGCGAAAAGTGGTTTTTCCACACTAATACAAGTGCAAAAGTGGTTTCCTGCACCAACACAAGTGCGAAAAGTGGTTTTTCAACACTAACACAAGTGCGAAAAGTGGTTTTTCAACACTATCACAAGTGCAAAAAGTGTTTTTTCCACACTAATACAAGTGCAAAAGTGGTTTCCTGCACCAACACAAGTGCGAAAAGTGGTTTTTCAACACTATCACAAGCGCAAAAAGTGTTTTTTCCACACTAATACAAGTGCAAAAGTAGTTTCCTGCACCAACACAAGTGCAAAAAGTGGTTTTTCAACACTAACACAAGTGCGAAAAGTGGTTTTTCCACACTAATACAAGTGCAAAAGTGGTTTCCTGCACCAACACAAGTGCGAAAAGTGGTTTTTCAACACTAATACAAGTGCGAAAAGTGGTTTTTCAACACTATCACAAGTGCAAAAAGTGTTTTTTCCACACTAATACAAGTGCAAAAGTGGTTTCCTGCAGCAACACAAGTGCGAAAAGTTGTTTTTCAACACTAACATAAGTGCGAAAAGTGTTTTTTCCACACTAATACAAGTGCAAAAGTGGTTTCCTGCACCAACACAAGTGCGAAAAGTGGTTTTTCAACACTAACACAAGTGTGAAAAGTGGTTAATCAACACTAACACAAGTGCGAAAAGTGGTTTTTCAACACTAACAAAAGTGCGAAAAGTGTTTTTTCCACACTAATACAAGTGCGAAAAGTGGTTTTTCAACACTAACACAAGTGCGAAAAGTGATTTTTCAACACTAATACAAGTGCAAAAGTGGTTTCCTGCACCAACACAAGTGCGAAAAGTGGTTTTTCAACACTAATACAAGTGCGAAAAGTGGTTTTTCAACACTATCACAAGTGCAAAAAGTGTTTTTTCCACACTAATACAAGTGCAAAAGTGGTTTCCTGCAGCAACACAAGTGCGAAAAGTGGTTTATCAACACTAACATAAGTGCGAAAAGTGTTCTTTCCACACTAATACAAGTGCAAAAGTGGTTTCCTGCACCAACACAAGTGCGAAAAGTGGTTTTTCAACACTAACACAAGTGCGAAAAGTGGTTTTTCAACACTATCACAAGTGCAAAAAGTGTTTTTTCCACACTAATACAAATGCAAAAGTGGTTTCCTGCACCAACACAAGTGCAAAAAGTGGTTTTTCAACGCCGACGCAAGTGTGAAAAGTGGTTTTTCAACACTAACACAAGTGCGAAAAGTGTTTTTTCCACACGAATACAAGTGCAAAAGTGGCTTCCTGCACCAACACAAGTGCGAAAAGTGGTTTTTCAACACTAACACAAGTGCGAAAAGTGGTTTTTCAACACTATCACAAGTGCAAAAAGTGTTTTTTCCACACTAATACAAGTGCAAAAGTGGTTTCCTGCACCAACACAAGTGCGTAAAGTGGTTTTTCAACACTAACACAAGTGCGAAAAGTGGTTTTTCAACACTAACACAAGTGCGAAAAGTGGTTTTTCAACACTAACACAAGTGCGAAAAGTGGTTTTTCAACACTAATACAAGTGCAAAAGTGGTTTCCTGCACCAACACAAGTGCGAAAAGTGGTTTTTCAACACTAACACAAGTGCGTAAAGTGGTTTTTCAACACTAACACAAGTGCGAAAAGTGTTTTTTCCACACTAATACAAGTGCAAAAGTGGTTTCCTGCACCAACACAAGTGCGAAAAGTGGTTTTTCAACACTAACACAAGTGCGAAAAGTGTTTTTCAACACTAACACAAGTGCGAAAAGTGGTTTTTCAACACTAACACAAGTGCGAAAAGTGGTTTTTCAACACTAACACAAGTGCGAAAAGTGGTTTTTCCACACTAATACAAGTGCAAAAGTGGTTTCCTGCACCAACACAAGTGCGAAAAGTGGTTTTTCAACACTAACACAAGTGCGAAAAGTGGTTTTTCAACACTATCACAAGTGCAAAAAGTGTTTTTTCCACACTAATACAAGTGCAAAAGTGGTTTCCTGCACCAACACAAGTGCGAAAAGTGGTTTTTCAACACTATCACAAGCGCAAAAAGTGTTTTTTCCACACTAATACAAGTGCAAAAGTAGTTTCCTGCACCAACACAAGTGCAAAAAGTGGTTTTTCAACACTAACACAAGTGCGAAAAGTGGTTTTTCCACACTAATACAAGTGCAAAAGTGGTTTCCTGCACCAACACAAGTGCGAAAAGTGGTTTTTCAACACTAATACAAGTGCGAAAAGTGGTTTTTCAACACTATCACAAGTGCAAAAAGTGTTTTTTCCACACTAATACAAGTGCAAAAGTGGTTTCCTGCAGCAACACAAGTGCGAAAAGTTGTTTTTCAACACTAACATAAGTGCGAAAAGTGTTTTTTCCACACTAATACAAGTGCAAAAGTGGTTTCCTGCACCAACACAAGTGCGAAAAGTGGTTTTTCAACACTAACACAAGTGTGAAAAGTGGTTAATCAACACTAACACAAGTGCGAAAAGTGGTTTTTCAACACTAACAAAAGTGCGAAAAGTGTTTTTTCCACACTAATACAAGTGCGAAAAGTGGTTTTTCAACACTAACACAAGTGCGAAAAGTGATTTTTCAACACTAATACAAGTGCAAAAGTGGTTTCCTGCACCAACACAAGTGCGAAAAGTGGTTTTTCAACACTATCACAAGTGCAAAAAGTGTTTTTTCCACACTAATACAAGTGCAAAAGTAGTTTCCTGCACCAACACAAGTGCGAAAAGTGGTTTTTCAACACTAACACAAGTGCGAAAAGTGGTTTTTCAACACTAACACAAGTGCGAAAAGTGGTTTTTCCACACTAATACAAGTGCAAAAGTGGTTTCCTGCACCAATACAAGTGCGAAAAGTGGTTTTTCAACACTAACACAAGTGCGAAAAGTGGTTTTTCAACACTAACACAAGTGCGAAAAGTGGTTTTTTCCACACTAATACAAGTGCAAAAGTAGTTTCCTGCACCAACACAAATGCGAGAAGTGGTTTTTCAACACTAACACAAGTGCGAAAAGTGGTTTTTCAACACTATCACAAGTGCAAAAAGTATTTTTTCCACACTAATACAAGTGCAAAAGTGGTTTCCTGCACCAACACAAGTGCGAAAAGTGGTTTTTCAACACTAACACAAGTGCGAAAAGTGTTTTTTCCACACTAATACAAGTGCAAAAGTGGTTTCCTGCACCAACACAAGTGCGAAAAGTGGTTTTTCAACACAAACACAAGTGCAAAAAGTGGTTTTTCAACACTAACACAAGTGCGAAAAGTGGTTTTTCAACACTAACACAAGTGCGAAAAGTGGTTTTCCACACTAATACAAGTGCAAAAGTGGTTTTTCAACACTAACACAAGTGCAAAAAGTGGTTTTTCAACACTAACACAAGTGCGAAAAGTGGTTTTTCAACACTAACACAAGTGCGAAAAGTGTTTTTTCCACACTAATACAAGTGCAAAAGTGGTTTCCTGCACCAACACAAGTGCGAAAAGTGGTTTTTCAACACTAACACAAGTGCGAAAAGTGGTTTTTCAACACTAACACAAGTGCGAAAAGTGGTTTTTCAACACTAACACAAGTGCGAAAAGTGGTTTTTCAACACTAACACAAGTGCGAAAAGTGGTTTTTCAACACTAACACAAGTGCGAAAAGTGGTTTTTCAACACTAACACAAGTGCGAAAAGTGGTTTTTCAACACTAATACAAGTGCAAAAGTGGTTTCCTGCACCAACACAAGTGCGAAAAGTGGTTTTTCAACACTAACACAAGTGCGAAAAGTGGTTTTTCAACACTAACACAAGTGCGAAAAGTGTTTTTTCCACACTAATACAAGTGCAAAAGTGGTTTCCTGCACCAACACAAGTGCGAAAAGTGGTTTTTCAACACTAACACAAGTGCGAAAAGTGTTTTTCAACACTAACACAAGTGCGAAAAGTGGTTTTTCAACACTAACACAAGTGCGAAAAGTGGTTTTTCAACACTAACACAAGTGCGAAAAGTGGTTTTTCCACACTAATACAAGTGCAAAAGTGGTTTCCTGCACCAACACAAGTGCGAAAAGTGGTTTTTCAACACTAACACAAGTGCGAAAAGTGGTTTTTCAACGCTATCACAAGTGCAAAAAGTGTTTTTTCCACACTCATACAAGTGCAAAAGTGGTTTCCTGCACCAACACAAGTGCGAAAAGTGGTTTTTCAACACTATCACAAGTGCAAAAAGTGTTTTTTCCACACTAATACAAGTGCAAAAGTAGTTTCCTGCACCAACACAAGTGCAAAAAGTGGTTTTTCAACACTAACACAAGTGAGAAAAGTGGTTTTTCCACACTAATACAAGTGCAAAAGTGGTTTCCTGCACCAACACAAGTGCGAAAAGTGGTTTTTCAACACTAATACAAGTGCGAAAAGTGGTTTTTCAACACTATCACAAGTGCAAAAAGTGTTTTTTCCACACTAATACAAGTGCAAAAGTGGTTTCCTGCAGCAACACAAGTGCGAAAAGTGGTTTTTCAACACTAACATAAGTGCGAAAAGTGGTTTTTCAACACTAACAAAAGTGCGAAAAGTGTTTTTTCCACACTAATACAAGTGCGAAAAGTGGTTTTTCAACACTAACACAAGTGTGAAAAGTGGTTAATCAACACTAACACAAGTGCGAAAAGTGGTTTTTCAACACTAACAAAAGTGCGAAAAGTGTTTTTTCCACACTAATACAAGTGCAAAAGTAGTTTCCTGCACCAACACAAGTGCGAAAAGTGGTTTTTCAACACTAACACAAGTGCGAAAAGTGGTTTTTCAACACTAACACAAGTGCGAAAAGTGGTTTTTCCACACTAATACAAGTGCAAAAGTGGTTTCCTGCACCAATACAAGTGCGAAAAGTGGTTTTTCAACACTAACACAAGTGCGAAAAGTGGTTTTTCAACACTAACACAAGTGCGAAAAGTGGTTTTTTCCACACTAATACAAGTGCAAAAGTAGTTTCCTGCACCAACACAAATGCGAGAAGTGGTTTTTCAACACTAACACAAGTGCGAAAAGTGGTTTTTCAACACTATCACAAGTGCAAAAAGTATTTTTTCCCCACTAATACAAGTGCAAAAGTGGTTTCCTGCACCAACACAAGTGCGAAAAGTGGTTTTTCAACACTAATTCAAGTGCGAAAAGTGTTTTTTCCACACTAATACAAGTGCAAAAGTGGTTTCCTGCACCAACACAAGTGCGAAAAGTGGTTTTTCAACACAAACACAAGTGCAAAAAGTGGTTTTTCAACACTAACACAAGTGCGAAAAGTGGTTTTTCAACACTAACACAAGTGCGAAAAGTGGTTTTCCACACTAATACAAGTGCAAAAGTGGTTTTTCAACACTAACACAAGTGCAAAAAGTGGTTTTTCAACACTAACACAAGTGCGAAAAGTGGTTTTTCAACACTAACACAAGTGCGAAAAGTGTTTTTTCCACACTAATACAAGTGCAAAAGTGGTTTCCTGCACCAACACAAGTGCGAAAAGTGGTTTTTCAACACTAACACAAGTGCGAAAAGTGGTTTTTCAACACTAACACAAGTGCGAAAAGTGGTTTTTCAACACTAACACAAGTGCGAAAAGTGGTTTTTCCACACTAATACAAGTGCAAAAGTGGTTTCCTGCACCAACACAAGTGCGAAAAGTGGTTTTTCAACACTAACACAAGTGCGAAAAGTGGTTTTTCAACACTATCACAAGTGCAAAAAGTGTTTTTTCCACACTAATACAAGTGCAAAAGTGGTTTCCTGCACCAACACAAGTGCGAAAAGTGGTTTTTCAACACTATCACAAGTGCAAAAAGTGTTTTTTCCACACTAATACAAGTGCAAAAGTAGTTTCCTGCACCAACACAAGTGCGAAAAGTGGTTTTTCAACACTAACACAAGTGCGAAAAGTGGTTTTTCAACACTAACACAAGTGCGAAAAGTGGTTTTTCCACACTAATACAAGTGCAAAAGTGGTTTCCTGCACCAACACAAGTGCGAAAAGTGGTTTTTCAACACTAATACAAGTGCGAAAAGTGGTTTTTCAACACTATCACAAGTGCAAAAAGTGTTTTTTCCACACTAATACAAGTGCAAAAGTGGTTTCCTGCAGCAACACAAGTGCGAAAAGTGGTTTTTCAACACTAACACAAGTGCGAAAAGTGGTTTTTCAACACTATCACAAGTGCAAAAAGTGTTTTTTCCACACTAATACAAGTGCAAAAGTGGTTTTCTGCACCAACACAAGTGCGAAAAGTGGTTTTTCAACACTAACACAAGTGCGAATAGTGGTTTTTCAACACTAACACAAGTGCGAAAAGTGTTTTTTCCACACTAATACAAGTGCAAAAGTGGTTTCCTGCACCAACACAAGTGCGAAAAGTGGTTTTTCAACACAAACACAAGTGCAAAAAGTGGTTTTTCAACACTAACACAAGTGCGAAAAGTGGTTTTTCAACACTAACACAAGTGCGAAAAGTGGTTTTCCACACTAATACAAGTGCAAAAGTGGTTTTTCAAAACTAACACAAGTGCGAAAAGTGGTTTTTCAACACTAACACAAGTGCGAAAAGTGGTTTTTCAACACTAACACAAGTGCGAAAAGTGTTTTTTCCACACTAATACAAGTGCAAAAGTGGTTTCCTGCACCAACACAAGTGCGAAAAGTGGTTTTTCAACACTAACACAAGTGCGAAAAGTGTTTTTTCCACACGAATACAAGTGCAAAAGTGGCTTCCTGCACCAACACAAGTGCGAAAAGTGGTTTTTCAACACTAACACAAGTGCGAAAAGTGGTTTTTCAACACTATCACAAGTGCAAAAAGTGTTTTTTCCACACTAATACAAGTGCAAAAGTGGTTTCCTGCACCAACACAAGTGCGAAAAGTGGTTTTTCAACACTAACACAAGTGCGAAAAGTGGTTTTTCAACACTAACACAAGTGCGAAAAGTGGTTTTTCAACACTAACACAAGTGCGAAAAGTGGTTTTTCAACACTAATACAAGTGCAAAAGTGGTTTCCTGCACCAACACAAGTGCGAAAAGTGGTTTTTCAACACTAACACAAGTGCGAAAAGTGGTTTTTCAACACTAACACAAGTGCGAAAAGTGTTTTTTCCACACTAATACAAGTGCAAAAGTGGTTTCCTGCACCAACACAAGTGCGAAAAGTGGTTTTTCAACACTAACACAAGTGCGAAAAGTGTTTTTCAACACTAACACAAGTGCGAAAAGTGGTTTTTCAACACTAACACAAGTGCGAAAAGTGGTTTTTCAACACTAACACAAGTGCGAAAAGTGGTTTTTCCACACTAATACAAGTGCAAAAGTGGTTTCCTGCACCAACACAAGTGCGAAAAGTGGTTTTTCAACGCTATCACAAGTGCAAAAAGTGTTTTTTCCACACTCATACAAGTGCAAAAGTGGTTTCCTGCACCAACACAAGTGCGAAAAGTGGTTTTTCAACACTATCACAAGTGCAAAAAGTGTTTTTTCCACACTAATACAAGTGCAAAAGTAGTTTCCTGCACCAACACAAGTGCAAAAAGTGGTTTTTCAACACTAACACAAGTGAGAAAAGTGGTTTTTCCACACTAATACAAGTGCAAAAGTGGTTTCCTGCACCAACACAAGTGCGAAAAGTGGTTTTTCAACACTAATACAAGTGCGAAAAGTGGTTTTTCAACACTATCACAAGTGCAAAAAGTGTTTTTTCCACACTAATACAAGTGCAAAAGTGGTTTCCTGCAGCAACACAAGTGCGAAAAGTGGTTTTTCAACACTAACATAAGTGCGAAAAGTGGTTTTTCAACACTAACAAAAGTGCGAAAAGTGTTTTTTCCACACTAATACAAGTGCGAAAAGTGGTTTTTCAACACTAACACAAGTGTGAAAAGTGGTTAATCAACACTAACACAAGTGCGAAAAGTGGTTTTTCAACACTAACAAAAGTGCGAAAAGTGTTTTTTCCACACTAATACAAGTGCAAAAGTAGTTTCCTGCACCAACACAAGTGCGAAAAGTGGTTTTTCAACACTAACACAAGTGCGAAAAGTGGTTTTTCAACACTAACACAAGTGCGAAAAGTGGTTTTTCCACACTAACACAAGTGCGAAAAGTGGTTTTTCAACACTAACACAAGTGCGAAAAGTGGTTTTTTCCACACTAATACAAGTGCAAAAGTAGTTTCCTGCACCAACACAAATGCGAGAAGTGGTTTTTCAACACTAACACAAGTGCGAAAAGTGGTTTTTCAACACTATCACAAGTGCAAAAAGTATTTTTTCCCCACTAATACAAGTGCAAAAGTGGTTTCCTGCACCAACACAAGTGCGAAAAGTGGTTTTTCAACACTAATTCAAGTGCGAAAAGTGTTTTTTCCACACTAATACAAGTGCAAAAGTGGTTTCCTGCACCAACACAAGTGCGAAAAGTGGTTTTTCAACACAAACACAAGTGCAAAAAGTGGTTTTTCAACACTAACACAAGTGCGAAAAGTGGTTTTTCAACACTAACACAAGTGCGAAAAGTGGTTTTCCACACTAATACAAGTGCAAAAGTGGTTTTTCAACACTAACACAAGTGCAAAAAGTGGTTTTTCAACACTAACACAAGTGCGAAAAGTGGTTTTTCAACACTAACACAAGTGCGAAAAGTGTTTTTTCCACACTAATACAAGTGCAAAAGTGGTTTCCTGCACCAACACAAGTGCGAAAAGTGGTTTTTCAACACTAACACAAGTGCGAAAAGTGGTTTTTCAACACTAACACAAGTGCGAAAAGTGGTTTTTCAACACTAACACAAGTGCGAAAAGTGGTTTTTCCACACTAATACAAGTGCGAAAAGTGGTTTTTCAACACTAACACAAGTGCGAAAAGTGGTTTTTCAACACTATCACAAGTGCAAAAAGTGTTTTTTCCACACTAATACAAGTGCAAAAGTGGTTTCCTGCACCAACACAAGTGCGAAAAGTGGTTTTTCAACACTATCACAAGTGCAAAAAGTGTTTTTTCCACACTAATACAAGTGCAAAAGTAGTTTCCTGCACCAACACAAGTGCGAAAAGTGGTTTTTCAACACTAACACAAGTGCGAAAAGTGGTTTTTCAACACTAACACAAGTGCGAAAAGTGGTTTTTCCACACTAATACAAGTGCAAAAGTGGTTTCCTGCACCAACACAAGTGCGAAAAGTGGTTTTTCAACACTAATACAAGTGCGAAAAGTGGTTTTTCAACACTATCACAAGTGCAAAAAGTGTTTTTTCCACACTAATACAAGTGCAAAAGTGGTTTCCTGCAGCAACACAAGTGCGAAAAGTGGTTTTTCAACACTAACACAAGTGCGAAAAGTGGTTTTTCAACACTATCACAAGTGCAAAAAGTGTTTTTTCCACACTAATACAAGTGCAAAAGTGGTTTTCTGCACCAACACAAGTGCGAAAAGTGGTTTTTCAACACTAACACAAGTGCGAATAGTGGTTTTTCAACACTAACACAAGTGCGAAAAGTGTTTTTTCCACACTAATACAAGTGCAAAAGTGGTTTCCTGCACCAACACAAGTGCGAAAAGTGGTTTTTCAACACAAACACAAGTGCAAAAAGTGGTTTTTCAACACTAACACAAGTGCGAAAAGTGGTTTTTCAACACTAACACAAGTGCGAAAAGTGGTTTTCCACACTAATACAAGTGCAAAAGTGGTTTTTCAAAACTAACACAAGTGCGAAAAGTGGTTTTTCAACACTAACACAAGTGCGAAAAGTGGTTTTTCAACACTAACACAAGTGCGAAAAGTGTTTTTTCCACACTAATACAAGTGCAAAAGTGGTTTCCTGCACCAACACAAGTGCGAAAAGTGGTTTTTCAACACTAACACAAGTGCGAAAAGTGTTTTTTCCACACGAATACAAGTGCAAAAGTGGCTTCCTGCACCAACACAAGTGCGAAAAGTGGTTTTTCAACACTAACACAAGTGCGAAAAGTGGTTTTTCAACACTATCACAAGTGCAAAAAGTGTTTTTTCCACACTAATACAAGTGCAAAAGTGGTTTCCTGCACCAACACAAGTGCGAAAAGTGGTTTTTCAACACTAACACAAGTGCGAAAAGTGGTTTTTCAACACTAACACAAGTGCGAAAAGTGGTTTTTCAACACTAACACAAGTGCGAAAAGTGGTTTTTCAACACTAATACAAGTGCAAAAGTGGTTTCCTGCACCAACACAAGTGCGAAAAGTGGTTTTTCAACACTAACACAAGTGCGAAAAGTGGTTTTTCAACACTAACACAAGTGCGAAAAGTGTTTTTTCCACACTAATACAAGTGCAAAAGTGGTTTCCTGCACCAACACAAGTGCGAAAAGTGGTTTTTCAACACTAACACAAGTGCGAAAAGTGTTTTTCAACACTAACACAAGTGCGAAAAGTGGTTTTTCAACACTAACACAAGTGCGAAAAGTGGTTTTTCAACACTAACACAAGTGCGAAAAGTGGTTTTTCCACACTAATACAAGTGCAAAAGTGGTTTCCTGCACCAACACAAGTGCGAAAAGTGGTTTTTCAACACTAACACAAGTGCGAAAAGTGGTTTTTCAACACTATCACAAGTGCAAAAAGTGTTTTTTCCACACTAATACAAGTGCAAAAGTGGTTTCCTGCACCAACACAAGTGCGAAAAGTGGTTTTTCAACACTATCACAAGCGCAAAAAGTGTTTTTTCCACACTAATACAAGTGCAAAAGTAGTTTCCTGCACCAACACAAGTGCGAAAAGTGGTTTTTCAACACTAACACAAGTGCGAAAAGTGGTTTTTCCACACTAATACAAGTGCAAAAGTGGTTTCCTGCACCAACACAAGTGCGAAAAGTGGTTTTTCAACACTAATACAAGTGCGAAAAGTGGTTTTTCAACACTATCACAAGTGCAAAAAGTGTTTTTTCCACACTAATACAAGTGCAAAAGTGGTTTCCTGCAGCAACACAAGTGCGAAAAGTGGTTTTTCAACACCAACATAAGTGCGAAAAGTGTTTTTTCCACACTAATACAAGTGCAAAAGTGGTTTCCTGCACCAACACAAGTGCGAAAAGTGGTTTTTCAACACTAACACAAGTGTGAAAAGTGGTTAATCAACACTAACACAAGTGCGAAAAGTGGTTTTTCAACACTAACAAAAGTGCGAAAAGTGTTTTTTCCACACTAATACAAGTGCGAAAAGTGGTTTTTCAACACTAACACAAGTGCGAAAAGTGGTTTTTCAACACTAATACAAGTGCAAAAGTGGTTTCCTGCACCAACACAAGTGCGAAAAGTGGTTTTTCAACACTATCACAAGTGCAAAAAGTGTTTTTTCCACACTAATACAAGTGCAAAAGTAGTTTCCTGCACCAACACAAGTGCGAAAAGTGGTTTTTCAACACTAACACAAGTGCGAAAAGTGGTTTTTCAACACTAACACAAGTGCGAAAAGTGGTTTTTCCACACTAATACAAGTGCAAAAGTGGTTTCCTGCACCAATACAAGTGCAAAAAGTGGTTTTTCAACACTAACACAAGTGCGAAAAGTGGTTTTTCAACACTAACACAAGTGCGAAAAGTGGTTTTTCCACACTAATACAAGTGCAAAAGTAGTTTCCTGCACCAACACAAGTGCGAGAGGTGGTTTTTCAACACTAACACAAGTGCGAAAAGTGGTTTTTCAACACTATCACAAGTGCAAAAAGTATTTTTTCCACACTAATACAAGTGCAAAAGTGGTTTCCTGCACCAACACAAGTGCGAAAAGTGGTTTTTCAACACTAACACAAGTGCGAAAAGTGTTTTTTCCACACTAATACAAGTGCAAAAGTGGTTTCCTGCACCAACACAAGTGCGAAAAGTGGTTTTTCAACACAAACACAAGTGCAAAAAGTGGTTTTTCAACACTAACACAAGTGCGAAAAGTGGTTTTTCAACACCAACACAAGTGCGAAAAGTGGTTTTCCACACTAATACAAGTGCAAAAGTGGTTTTTCAACACTAACACAAGTGCAAAAAGTGGTTTTTCAACACTAACACAAGTGCGAAAAGTGGTTTTTCAACACTAACACAAGTGCGAAAAGTGTTTTTTCCACACTAATACAAGTGCAAAAGTGGTTTCCTGCACCAACACAAGTGCGAAAAGTGGTTTTTCAACACTAACACAAGTGCGAAAAGTGGTTTTTCAACACTAACACAAGTGCGAAAAGTGGTTTTTCAACATTAACACAAGTGCGAAAAGTGGTTTTTCAACACTAACACAAGTGCGAAAAGTGGTTTTTCCACACTAATACAAGTGCAAAAGTGGTTTCCTGCACCAACACAAGTGCGAAAAGTGGTTTTTCAACACTAACACAAGTGCGAAAAGTGGTTTTTCAACACTATCACAAGTGCAAAAAGTGTTTTTTCCACACTAATACAAGTGCAAAAGTGGTTTCCTGCACCAACACAAGTGCGAAAAGTGGTTTTTCAACACTATCACAAGTGCAAAAAGTGTTTTTTCCACACTAATACAAGTGCAAAAGTAGTTTCCTGCACCAACACAAGTGCGAAAAGTGGTTTTTCAACACTAACACAAGTGCGAAAAGTGGTTTTTCCACACTAATACAAGTGCAAAAGTGGTTTCCTGCACCAACACAAGTGCGAAAAGTGGTTTTTCAACACTAATACAAGTGCGAAAAGTGGTTTTTCAACACTATCACAAGTGCAAAAAGTGTTTTTTCCACACTAATACAAGTGCAAAAGTGGTTTTCTGCACCAACACAAGTGCGAAAAGTGGTTTTTCAACACTAACACAAGTGCGAAAAGTGGTTTTTCAACACTAACACAAGTGCGAAAAGTGTTTTTTCCACACTAATACAAGTGCAAAAGTGGTTTCCTGCACCAACACAAGTGCGAAAAGTGGTTTTTCAACACAAACACAAGTGCAAAAAGTGGTTTTTCAACACTAACACAAGTGCGAAAAGTGGTTTTTCAACACTAACACAAGTGCGAAAAGTGGTTTTTCCACACTAATACAAGTGCAAAAGTGGTTTTTCAATACTAACACAAGTGCGAAAAGTGGTTTTTCAACACTAACACAAGTGCGAAAAGTGGTTTTTCAACACTAACACAAGTGCGAAAAGTGTTTTTTCCACACTAATACAAGTGCAAAAGTGGTTTCCTGCACCAACACAAGTGCGAAAAGTGGTTTTTCAACACTAACACAAGTGCGAAAAGTGGTTTTTCAACACTAACACAAGTGCGAAAAGTGGTTTTTCAACACTAACACAAGTGCGACAAGTGGTTTTTCAACACTAACACAAGTGCGAAAAGTGGTTTTTCCACACTAATACAAGTGCAAAAGTGGTTTCCTGCACCAACACAAGTGCGAAAAGTGGTTTTTCAACACTAACACAAGTGCGAAAAGTGGTTTTTCAACACTAACACAAGTGCAAAAAGTGTTTTTTCGACACTTATACAAGTGCAAAAGTGGTTTCCTGCACCAACACAAGTGCGAAAAGTGGTTTTTCAACACTAACACAAGTGCGAAAAGTGGTTTTTCAACATTAACATAAGTGCGAAAAGTGGTTTTTCAACACTAACACAAGTGCGAAAAGTGGTTTTTACACACTAATACAAGTGCAAAAGTGGTTTCCTGCACCAACACAAGTGCGAAAAGTGGTTTTTCAACACTAACAAAAGTGCGAAAAGTGGTTTTTCAACACTAACAAGTGCGAAAAGTGGTTTTTCCACACTAATACAAGTGCAAAAGTGGTTTCCTGCACCAACACAAGTGCGAAAAGTGGTTTTTCAACACTAACACAAGTGCGAAAAGTGGTTTTCCACACTAATACAAGTGCAAAAGTGGTTTCCTGCACCAACACAAGTGCGAAAAGTGGTTTTTCAACACTAACACAAGTGCAAAAAGTGTTTTTTCCACACTAATACAAGTGCAAAAGTGGTTTCCTGCACCAACACAAGTGCGAAAAGTGGTTTTTCAACACTAACACAAGTGCGAAAAGTGGTTAATCAACACTAACACAAGTGCGAAAAGTGGTTTTTCAACACAAACAAAAGTGCGAAAAGTGTTTTTTCCACACTAATACAAGTGCGAAAAGTGGTTTTTCAACACTAACACAAGTGCGAAAAGTGGTTTTTCAACACTATCACAAGTGCAAAAAGTGTTTTTTCCACACTAATACAAGTGCAAAAGTGGTTTCATGCACCAACACAAGTGCGAAAAGTGGTTTTTCAACACTATCACAAGTGCAAAAAGTGTTTTTTCCACACTAATACAAGTGCAAAAGTAGTTTCCTGCACCAACACAAGTGTGAAAAGTGGTTTTTCGACACTAACACAAGTGCGAAAAGTGGTTTTTCAACACTAACACAAGTGCGAAAAGTGGTTTTTCCACACTAATACAAGTGCAAAAGTGGTTTCCTGCACCAACACAAGTGCGAAAAGTGGTTTTTCAACACTATCACAAGTGCAAAAAGTGTTTTTTCCACACTAATACAAGTGCAAAAGTGGTTTCCTGCAGCAACACAAGTGCGAAAAGTGGTTTTTCAACACTAACATAAGTGCGAAAAGTGTTTTTTCCACACTAATACAAGTGCAAAAGTGGTTTCCTGCACCAACACAAGTGCGAAAAGTGGTTTTTCAACACTAACACAAGTGCGAAAAGTGGTTTTTCAACACTATCACAAGTGCAAAAAGTGTTTTTTCCACACTAATACAAATGCAAAAGTGGTTTCCTGCACCAACACAAGTGCGAAAAGTGGTTTTTCAACACCAACGCAAGTGTGAAAAGTGGTTTTTCAACACTAACACAAGTGCGAAGTGTTTTTTCCACACTAATACAAGTGCAAAAGTGGCTTCCTGCACCAACACAAGTGCGAAAAGTGGTTTTTCAACACTAACACAAGTGCGAAAAGTGGTTTTTCAACACTAACACAAGTGCGAAAAGTGGTTTTTTCACACTAATACAAGTGCAAACGTGGTTTCCTGCACCAACACAAGTGCGAAAAGTGGTTTTTCAACACTAACACAAGTGCAAAAAGTGGTTTTTCAACACTATCACAAGTGCAAAAAGTGTTTTTTCCACACTAATACAAGTGCAAAAGTGGTTTCCTGCACCAACACAAGTGCGAAAAGTGGTTTTTCAACACTAACACAAGTGCGAAAAGTGGTTTTTCAACACTAACACAAGTGCGAAAAGTGTTTTTTCCACACTAATACAAGTGCAAAAGTGGTCTCCTGCACCAACACAAGTGCGAAAAGTGGTTTTACAACACTAACACAAGTGCAAAAAGTGGTTTTTCAACACTAACACAAGTGCGAAAAGTGGTTTTTCAACACTAACACAAGTGCGAAAAGTGGTTTTCCACACTAATACAAGTGCAAAAGTGGTTTTTCAACACTAACACAAGTGCGAAAAGTGGTTTTTCAACACTAACACAAGTGCGAAAAGTGTTTTTTCCACACTAATACAAGTGCAAAAGTGGTTTCCTGCACCAACACAAGTGCGAAAAGTGGTTTTTCAACACTAACACAAGTGCGAAAAGTGGTTAATCAACACTAACACAAGTGCGAAAAGTGGTTTTTCAACACTAACAAAAGTGCGAAAAGTGTTTTTTCCACACTAATACAAGTGCGAAAAGTGGTTTTTCAACACTAACACAAGTGCGAAAAGTGGTTTTTCAACACTAATACAAGTGCAAAAGTGGTTTCCTGCACCAACACAAGTGCGAAAAGTGGTTTTTCAACACTATCACAAGTGCAAAAAGTGTTTTTTCCACACTAATACAAGTGCAAAAGTAGTTTCCTGCACCAACACAAGTGCGAAAAGTGGTTTTTCAACACTAACACAAGTGCGAAAAGTGGTTTTTCAACACTAACACAAGTGCGAAAAGTGGTTTTTCCACACTAATACAAGTGCAAAAGTGGTTTCCTGCACCAATACAAGTGCAAAAAGTGGTTTTTCAACACTAACACAAGTGCGAAAAGTGGTTTTTCAACACTAACACAAGTGCGAAAAGTGGTTTTTCCACACTAATACAAGTGCAAAAGTAGTTTCCTGCACCAACACAAGTGCGAGAAGTGGTTTTTCAACACTAACACAAGTGCGAAAAGTGGTTTTTCAACACTATCACAAGTGCAAAAAGTATTTTTTCCACACTAATACAAGTGCAAAAGTGGTTTCCTGCACCAACACAAGTGCGAAAAGTGGTTTTTCAACACTAACACAAGTGCGAAAAGTGTTTTTTCCACACTAATACAAGTGCAAAAGTGGTTTCCTGCACCAACACAAGTGCGAAAAGTGGTTTTTCAACACAAACACAAGTGCAAAAAGTGGTTTTTCAACACTAACACAAGTGCGAAAAGTGGTTTTTCAACACCAACACAAGTGCGAAAAGTGGTTTTCCACACTAATACAAGTGCAAAAGTGGTTTTTCAACACTAACACAAGTGCAAAAAGTGGTTTTTCAACACTAACACAAGTGCGAAAAGTGGTTTTTCAACACTAACACAAGTGCGAAAAGTGTTTTTTCCACACTAATACAAGTGCAAAAGTGGTTTCCTGCACCAACACAAGTGCGAAAAGTGGTTTTTCAACACTAACACAAGTGCGAAAAGTGGTTTTTCAACACTAACACAAGTGCGAAAAGTGGTTTTTCAACACTAACACAAGTGCGAAAAGTGGTTTTTCAACACTAACACAAGTGCGAAAAGTGGTTTTTCCACACTAATACAAGTGCAAAAGTGGTTTCCTGCACCAACACAAGTGCGAAAAGTGGTTTTTCAACACTAACACAAGTGCGAAAAGTGGTTTTTCAACACTATCACAAGTGCAAAAAGTGTTTTTTCCACACTAATACAAGTGCAAAAGTGGTTTCCTGCACCAACACAAGTGCGAAAAGTGGTTTTTCAACACTATCACAAGTGCAAAAAGTGTTTTTTCCACACTAATACAAGTGCAAAAGTAGTTTCCTGCACCAACACAAGTGCGAAAAGTGGTTTTTCAACACTAACACAAGTGCGAAAAGTGGTTTTTCCACACTAATACAAGTGCAAAAGTGGTTTCCTGCACCAACACAAGTGCGAAAAGTGGTTTTTCAACACTAATACAAGTGCGAAAAGTGGTTTTTCAACACTATCACAAGTGCAAAAAGTGTTTTTTCCACACTAATACAAGTGCAAAAGTGGTTTTCTGCACCAACACAAGTGCGAAAAGTGGTTTTTCAACACTAACACAAGTGCGAAAAGTGGTTTTTCAACACTAACACAAGTGCGAAAAGTGTTTTTTCCACACTAATACAAGTGCAAAAGTGGTTTCCTGCACCAACACAAGTGCGAAAAGTGGTTTTTCAACACAAACACAAGTGCAAAAAGTGGTTTTTCAACACTAACACAAGTGCGAAAAGTGGTTTTTCAACACTAACACAAGTGCGAAAAGTGGTTTTTCCACACTAATACAAGTGCAAAAGTGGTTTTTCAATACTAACACAAGTGCGAAAAGTGGTTTTTCAACACTAACACAAGTGCGAAAAGTGGTTTTTCAACACTAACACAAGTGCGAAAAGTGTTTTTTCCACACTAATACAAGTGCAAAAGTGGTTTCCTGCACCAACACAAGTGCGAAAAGTGGTTTTTCAACACTAACACAAGTGCGAAAAGTGGTTTTTCAACACTAACACAAGTGCGAAAAGTGGTTTTTCAACACTAACACAAGTGCGACAAGTGGTTTTTCAACACTAACACAAGTGCGAAAAGTGGTTTTTCCACACTAATACAAGTGCAAAAGTGGTTTCCTGCACCAACACAAGTGCGAAAAGTGGTTTTTCAACACTAACACAAGTGCGAAAAGTGGTTTTTCAACACTAACACAAGTGCAAAAAGTGTTTTTTCGACACTTATACAAGTGCAAAAGTGGTTTCCTGCACCAACACAAGTGCGAAAAGTGGTTTTTCAACACTAACACAAGTGCGAAAAGTGGTTTTTCAACATTAACATAAGTGCGAAAAGTGGTTTTTCAACACTAACACAAGTGCGAAAAGTGGTTTTTACACACTAATACAAGTGCAAAAGTGGTTTCCTGCACCAACACAAGTGCGAAAAGTGGTTTTTCAACACTAACAAAAGTGCGAAAAGTGGTTTTTCAACACTAACAAGTGCGAAAAGTGGTTTTTCCACACTAATACAAGTGCAAAAGTGGTTTCCTGCACCAACACAAGTGCGAAAAGTGGTTTTTCAACACTAACACAAGTGCGAAAAGTGGTTTTCCACACTAATACAAGTGCAAAAGTGGTTTCCTGCACCAACACAAGTGCGAAAAGTGGTTTTTCAACACTAACACAAGTGCAAAAAGTGTTTTTTCCACACTAATACAAGTGCAAAAGTGGTTTCCTGCACCAACACAAGTGCGAAAAGTGGTTTTTCAACACTAACACAAGTGCGAAAAGTGGTTAATCAACACTAACACAAGTGCGAAAAGTGGTTTTTCAACACAAACAAAAGTGCGAAAAGTGTTTTTTCCACACTAATACAAGTGCGAAAAGTGGTTTTTCAACACTAACACAAGTGCGAAAAGTGGTTTTTCAACACTATCACAAGTGCAAAAAGTGTTTTTTCCACACTAATACAAGTGCAAAAGTGGTTTCATGCACCAACACAAGTGCGAAAAGTGGTTTTTCAACACTATCACAAGTGCAAAAAGTGTTTTTTCCACACTAATACAAGTGCAAAAGTAGTTTCCTGCACCAACACAAGTGTGAAAAGTGGTTTTTCGACACTAACACAAGTGCGAAAAGTGGTTTTTCAACACTAACACAAGTGCGAAAAGTGGTTTTTCCACACTAATACAAGTGCAAAAGTGGTTTCCTGCACCAACACAAGTGCGAAAAGTGGTTTTTCAACACTATCACAAGTGCAAAAAGTGTTTTTTCCACACTAATACAAGTGCAAAAGTGGTTTCCTGCAGCAACACAAGTGCGAAAAGTGGTTTTTCAACACTAACATAAGTGCGAAAAGTGTTTTTTCCACACTAATACAAGTGCAAAAGTGGTTTCCTGCACCAACACAAGTGCGAAAAGTGGTTTTTCAACACTAACACAAGTGCGAAAAGTGGTTTTTCAACACTATCACAAGTGCAAAAAGTGTTTTTTCCACACTAATACAAATGCAAAAGTGGTTTCCTGCACCAACACAAGTGCGAAAAGTGGTTTTTCAACACCAACGCAAGTGTGAAAAGTGGTTTTTCAACACTAACACAAGTGCGAAGTGTTTTTTCCACACTAATACAAGTGCAAAAGTGGCTTCCTGCACCAACACAAGTGCGAAAAGTGGTTTTTCAACACTAACACAAGTGCGAAAAGTGGTTTTTCAACACTAACACAAGTGCGAAAAGTGGTTTTTTCACACTAATACAAGTGCAAACGTGGTTTCCTGCACCAACACAAGTGCGAAAAGTGGTTTTTCAACACTAACACAAGTGCAAAAAGTGGTTTTTCAACACTATCACAAGTGCAAAAAGTGTTTTTTCCACACTAATACAAGTGCAAAAGTGGTTTCCTGCACCAACACAAGTGCGAAAAGTGGTTTTTCAACACTAACACAAGTGCGAAAAGTGGTTTTTCAACACTAACACAAGTGCGAAAAGTGTTTTTTCCACACTAATACAAGTGCAAAAGTGGTCTCCTGCACCAACACAAGTGCGAAAAGTGGTTTTACAACACTAACACAAGTGCAAAAAGTGGTTTTTCAACACTAACACAAGTGCGAAAAGTGGTTTTTCAACACTAACACAAGTGCGAAAAGTGGTTTTCCACACTAATACAAGTGCAAAAGTGGTTTTTCAACACTAACACAAGTGCGAAAAGTGGTTTTTCAACACTAACACAAGTGCGAAAAGTGTTTTTTCCACACTAATACAAGTGCAAAAGTGGTTTCCTGCACCAACACAAGTGCGAAAAGTGGTTTTTCAACACTAACACAAGTGCGAAAAGTGGTTTTTCAACACTAACACAAGTGCAAAAAGTGGTTTTTTCCACACTAATACAAGTGCAAAAGTGGTTTCCTGCACCAACACAAGTGCGAAAAGTGGTTTTTTCAACACTAACACAAGTGCGAAAAGTGGTTTTTCAACACAAACACAAGTGCGAAAAGTCGTTTTTCCACACTAATACAAGTGCAAAAGTGGTTTCCTGCACCAACACAAGTGCAAAAAGTGGTTTTTCAACACTAACACAAGTGCGAAAAGTGGTTTTTCAACACTAACACAAGTGCGAAAAGTGGTTTTTCAACACTAACACAAGTGCGAAAAGTGGTTTTTCAACACTAATACAAGTGCAAAAGTGGTTTCCTGCACCAACACAAGTGCGAAAAGTGGTTTTTCAACACTAACACAAGTGCGAAAAGTGGTTTTTCAACACTAACACAAGTGCGAAAAGTGGTTTTTCAACACTAATACAAGTGCGAAAAGTGGTTTTTCCACACTAATACAAGTGCAAAAGTGGTTTCCTGCACCAACACAAGTGCGAAAAGTGGTTTTTCAACACTAACACAAGTGCGAAAAGTGGTTTTTCAACACTATCACAAGTGCAAAAAGTGTTTTTTCCACACTAATACAAGTGCAAAAGTGGTTTCCTGCACCAACACAAGTGCGAAAAGTGGTTTTTCAACACTATCACAAGTGCAAAAAGAGTTTTTTCCACACTAATACAAGTGCAAAAGTAGTTTCCTGCACCAACACAAGTGCGAAAAGTGGTTTTTCAACACTAACACAAGTGCGAAAAGTGGTTTTTCCTCACTAATACAAGTGCAAAAGTGGTTTCCTGCACCAACACAAGTGCGAAAAGTGGTTTTTCAACACTAATACAAGTGCGAAAAGTGGTTTTTCAACACTATCACAAGTGCAAAAAGTGTTTTTTCCACACTAATACAAGTGCAAAAGTGGTTTTCTGCACCAACACAAGTGCGAAAAGTGGTTTTTCAACACTAACACAAGTGCGAAAAGTGGTTTTTCAACACTAACACAAGTGCGAAAAGTGTTTTTTCCACACTAATACAAGTGCAAAAGTGGTTTCCTGCACCAAAACAAGTGCGAAAAGTGGTTTTTCAACACAAACACAAGTGCAAAAAGTGGTTTTTCAACACTAACACAAGTGCGAAAAGTGGTTTTTCAACACTAACACAAGTGCGAAAAGTGGTTTTTCCACACTAATACAAGTGCAAAAGTGGTTTTTCAATACTAACACAAGTGCGAAAAGTGGTTTTTCAACACTAACACAAGTGCGAAAAGTGGTTTTTCAACACTAACACAAGTGCGAAAAGTGTTTTTTCCACACTAATACAAGTGCAAAAGTGGTTTCCTGCACCAACACAAGTGCGAAAAGTGGTTTTTCAACACTAACAAAAGTGCGAAAAGTGGTTTTTCAACACTAACACAAGTGCGAAAAGTGGTTTTTCAACACTAACACAAGTGCGACAAGTGGTTTTTCAACACTAACACAAGTGCGAAAAGTGGTTTTTCCACACTAATACAAGTGCAAAAGTGGTTTCCTGCACCAACACAAGTGCGAAAAGTGGTTTTTCAACACTAACACAAGTGCGAAAAGTGGTTTTTCAACACTAACACAAGTGCAAAAAGTGTTTTTTCGACACTAATACAAGTGCAAAAGTGGTTTCCTGCACCAACACAAGTGCGAAAAGTGGTTTTTCAACACTAACACAAGTGCGAAAAGTGGTTTTTCAACATTACCATAAGTGCGAAAAGTGGTTTTTCAACACAAACAAAAGTGCGAAAAGTGTTTTTTCCACACTAATACAAGTGCGAAAAGTGGTTTTTCAACACTAACACAAGTGCGAAAAGTGGTTTTTCAACACTATCACAAGTGCAAAAAGTGTTTTTTCCACACTAATACAAGTGCAAAAGTGGTTTCATGCACCAACACAAGTGCGAAAAGTGGTTTTTCAACACTATCACAAGTGCAAAAAGTGTTTTTTCCACACTAATACAAGTGCAAAAGTAGTTTCCTGCACCAACACAAGTGTGAAAAGTGGTTTTTCGACACTAACACAAGTGCGAAAAGTGGTTTTTCAACACTAACACAAGTGCGAAAAGTGGTTTTTCCACACTAATACAAGTGCAAAAGTGGTTTCCTGCACCAACACAAGTGCGAAAAGTGGTTTTTCAACACTATCACAAGTGCAAAAAGTGTTTTTTCCACACTAATACAAGTGCAAAAGTGGTTTCCTGCAGCAACACAAGTGCGAAAAGTGGTTTTTCAACACTAACATAAGTGCGAAAAGTGTTTTTTCCACACTAATACAAGTGCAAAAGTGGTTTCCTGCACCAACACAAGTGCGAAAAGTGGTTTTTCAACACTAACACAAGTGCGAAAAGTGGTTTTTCAACACTATCACAAGTGCAAAAAGTGTTTTTTCCACACTAATACAAATGCAAAAGTGGTTTCCTGCACCAACACAAGTGCGAAAAGTGGTTTTTCAACACCAACGCAAGTGTGAAAAGTGGTTTTTCAACACTAACACAAGTGCGAAGTGTTTTTTCCACACTAATACAAGTGCAAAAGTGGCTTCCTGCACCAACACAAGTGCGAAAAGTGGTTTTTCAACACTAACACAAGTGCGAAAAGTGGTTTTTCAACACTAACACAAGTGCGAAAAGTGGTTTTTTCACACTAATACAAGTGCAAACGTGGTTTCCTGCACCAACACAAGTGCGAAAAGTGGTTTTTCAACACTAACACAAGTGCAAAAAGTGGTTTTTCAACACTATCACAAGTGCAAAAAGTGTTTTTTCCACACTAATACAAGTGCAAAAGTGGTTTCCTGCACCAACACAAGTGCGAAAAGTGGTTTTTCAACACTAACACAAGTGCGAAAAGTGGTTTTTCAACACTAACACAAGTGCGAAAAGTGTTTTTTCCACACTAATACAAGTGCAAAAGTGGTTTCCTGCACCAACACAAGTGCGAAAAGTGGTTTTACAACACTAACACAAGTGCAAAAAGTGGTTTTTCAACACTAACACAAGTGCGAAAAGTGGTTTTTCAACACTAACACAAGTGCGAAAAGTGGTTTTCCACACTAATACAAGTGCAAAAGTGGTTTTTCAACACTAACACAAGTGCGAAAAGTGGTTTTTCAACACTAACACAAGTGCGAAAAGTGTTTTTTCCACACTAATACAAGTGCAAAAGTGGTTTCCTGCACCAACACAAGTGCGAAAAGTGGTTTTTCAACACTAACACAAGTGCGAAAAGTGGTTTTTCAACACTAACACAAGTGCAAAAAGTGGTTTTTTCCACACTAATACAAGTGCAAAAGTGGTTTCCTGCACCAACACAAGTGCGAAAAGTGGTTTTTTCAACACTAACACAAGTGCGAAAAGTGGTTTTTCAACACAAACACAAGTGCGAAAAGTCGTTTTTCCACACTAATACAAGTGCAAAAGTGGTTTCCTGCACCAACACAAGTGCAAAAAGTGGTTTTTCAACACTAACACAAGTGCGAAAAGTGGTTTTTCAACACTAACACAAGTGCGAAAAGTGGTTTTTCAACACTAACACAAGTGCGAAAAGTGGTTTTTCAACACTAATACAAGTGCAAAAGTGGTTTCCTGCACCAACACAAGTGCGAAAAGTGGTTTTTCAACACTAACACAAGTGCGAAAAGTGGTTTTTCAACACTAACACAAGTGCGAAAAGTGGTTTTTCAACACTAATACAAGTGCGAAAAGTGGTTTTTCCACACTAATACAAGTGCAAAAGTGGTTTCCTGCACCAACACAAGTGTGAAAAGTGGTTTTTCAACACTAACACAAGTGCGAAAAGTGGTTTTTCAACACTATCACAAGTGCAAAAAGTGTTTTTTCCACACTAATACAAGTGCAAAAGTGGTTTCCTGCACCAACACAAGTGCGAAAAGTGGTTTTTCAACACTATCACAAGTGCAAAAAGAGTTTTTTCCACACTAATACAAGTGCAAAAGTAGTTTCCTGCACCAACACAAGTGCGAAAAGTGGTTTTTCAACACTAACACAAGTGCGAAAAGTGGTTTTTCCTCACTAATACAAGTGCAAAAGTGGTTTCCTGCACCAACACAAGTGCGAAAAGTGGTTTTTCAACACTAATACAAGTGCGAAAAGTGGTTTTTCAACACTATCACAAGTGCAAAAAGTGTTTTTTCCACACTAATACAAGTGCAAAAGTGGTTTTCTGCACCAACACAAGTGCGAAAAGTGGTTTTTCAACACTAACACAAGTGCGAAAAGTGGTTTTTCAACACTAACACAAGTGCGAAAAGTGTTTTTTCCACACTAATACAAGTGCAAAAGTGGTTTCCTGCACCAAAACAAGTGCGAAAAGTGGTTTTTCAACACAAACACAAGTGCAAAAAGTGGTTTTTCAACACTAACACAAGTGCGAAAAGTGGTTTTTCAACACTAACACAAGTGCGAAAAGTGGTTTTTCCACACTAATACAAGTGCAAAAGTGGTTTTTCAATACTAACACAAGTGCGAAAAGTGGTTTTTCAACACTAACACAAGTGCGAAAAGTGGTTTTTCAACACTAACACAAGTGCGAAAAGTGTTTTTTCCACACTAATACAAGTGCAAAAGTGGTTTCCTGCACCAACACAAGTGCGAAAAGTGGTTTTTCAACACTAACACAAGTGCGAAAAGTGGTTTTTCAACACTAACACAAGTGCGAAAAGTGGTTTTTCAACACTAACACAAGTGCGACAAGTGGTTTTTCAACACTAACACAAGTGCGAAAAGTGGTTTTTCCACACTAATACAAGTGCAAAAGTGGTTTCCTGCACCAACACAAGTGCGAAAAGTGGTTTTTCAACACTAACACAAGTGCGAAAAGTGGTTTTTCAACACTAACACAAGTGCAAAAAGTGTTTTTTCGACACTAATACAAGTGCAAAAGTGGTTTCCTGCACCAACACAAGTGCGAAAAGTGGTTTTTCAACACTAACACAAGTGCGAAAAGTGGTTTTTCAACATTACCATAAGTGCGAAAAGTGGTTTTTCAACACTAACACAAGTGCGAAAAGTGGTTTTTACACACTAATACAAGTGCAAAAGTGGTTTCCTGCACCAACACAAGTGCGAAAAGTGGTTTTTCAACACTAACAAAAGTGCGAAAAGTGGTTTTTCAACACTAACAAGTGCGAAAAGTGGTTTTTCCACACTAATACAAGTGCAAAAGTGGTTTCCTGCACCAACACAAGTGCGAAAAGTGGTTTTTCAACACTAACACAAGTGCGAAAAGTGGTTTTCCACACTAATACAAGTGCAAAAGTGGTTTCCTGCACCAACACAAGTGCGAAAAGTGGTTTTTCAACACTAACACAAGTGCAAAAAGTGTTTTTTCCACACTAATACAAGTGCAAAAGTGGTTTCCTGCACCAACACAAGTGCGAAAAGTGGTTTTTCAACACTAACACAAGTGCGAAAAGTGGTTAATCAACACTAACACAAGTGCGAAAAGTGGTTTTTCAACACAAACAAAAGTGCGAAAAGTGTTTTTTCCACACTAATACAAGTGCGAAAAGTGGTTTTTCAACACTAACACAAGTGCGAAAAGTGGTTTTTCAACACTATCACAAGTGCAAAAAGTGTTTTTTCCACACTAATACAAGTGCAAAAGTGGTTTCCTGCACCAACACAAGTGCGAAAAGTGGTTTTTCAACACTATCACAAGTGCAAAAAGTGTTTTTTCCACACTAATACAAGTGCAAAAGTAGTTTCCTGCACCAACACAAGTGTGAAAAGTGGTTTTTCGACACTAACACAAGTGCGAAAAGTGGTTTTTCAACACTAACACAAGTGCGAAAAGTGGTTTTTCCACACTAATACAAGTGCAAAAGTGGTTTCCTGCACCAACACAAGTGCGAAAAGTGGTTTTTCAACACTATCACAAGTGCAAAAAGTGTTTTTTCCACACTAATACAAGTGCAAAAGTGGTTTCCTGCAGCAACACAAGTGCGAAAAGTGGTTTTTCAACACTAACATAAGTGCGAAAAGTGTTTTTTCCACACTAATACAAGTGCAAAAGTGGTTTCCTGCACCAACACAAGTGCGAAAAGTGGTTTTTCAACACTAACACAAGTGCGAAAAGTGGTTTTTCAACACTATCACAAGTGCAAAAAGTGTTTTTTCCACACTAATACAAATGCAAAAGTGGTTTCCTGCACCAACACAAGTGCGAAAAGTGGTTTTTCAACACCAACGCAAGTGTGAAAAGTGGTTTTTCAACACTAACACAAGTGCGAAGTGTTTTTTCCACACTAATACAAGTGCAAAAGTGGCTTCCTGCACCAACACAAGTGCGAAAAGTGGTTTTTCAACACTAACACAAGTGCGAAAAGTGGTTTTTCAACACTAACACAAGTGCGAAAAGTGGTTTTTTCACACTAATACAAGTGCAAACGTGGTTTCCTGCACCAACACAAGTGCGAAAAGTGGTTTTTCAACACTAACACAAGTGCAAAAAGTGGATTTTCAACACTATCACAAGTGCAAAAAGTGTTTTTTCCACACTAATACAAGTGCAAAAGTGGTTTCCTGCACCAACACAAGTGCGAAAAGTGGTTTTTCAACACTAACACAAGTGCGAAAAGTGGTTTTTCAACACTAACACAAGTGCGAAAAGTGTTTTTTCCACACTAATACAAGTGCAAAAGTGGTTTCCTGCACCAACACAAGTGCGAAAAGTGGTTTTACAACACTAACACAAGTGCAAAAAGTGGTTTTTCAACACTAACACAAGTGCGAAAAGTGGTTTTTCAACACTAACACAAGTGCGAAAAGTGGTTTTCCACACTAATACAAGTGCAAAAGTGGTTTTTCAACACTAACACAAGTGCGAAAAGTGGTTTTTCAACACTAACACAAGTGCGAAAAGTGTTTTTTCCACACTAATACAAGTGCAAAAGTGGTTTCCTGCACCAACACAAGTGCGAAAAGTGGTTTTTCAACACTAACACAAGTGCGAAAAGTGGTTTTTCAACACTAACACAAGTGCAAAAAGTGGTTTTTTCCACACTAATACAAGTGCAAAAGTGGTTTCCTGCACCAACACAAGTGCGAAAAGTGGTTTTTTCAACACTAACACAAGTGCGAAAAGTGGTTTTTCAACACAAACACAAGTGCGAAAAGTCGTTTTTCCACACTAATACAAGTGCAAAAGTGGTTTCCTGCACCAACACAAGTGCAAAAAGTGGTTTTTCAACACTAACACAAGTGCGAAAAGTGGTTTTTCAACACTAACACAAGTGCGAAAAGTGGTTTTTCAACACTAACACAAGTGCGAAAAGTGGTTTTTCAACACTAATACAAGTGCAAAAGTGGTTTCCTGCACCAACACAAGTGCGAAAAGTGGTTTTTCAACACTAACACAAGTGCGAAAAGTGGTTTTTCAACACTATCACAAGTGCAAAAAGTGGTTTTTCAACACTATCACAAGTGCAAAAAGTGTTTTTTCCACACTAATACAAGTGCAAAAGTGGTTTCCTGCAGCAACACAAGTGCGAAAAGTGGTTTTTCAACACTAACATAAGTGCGAAAAGTGTTTTTTCCACACTAATACAAGTGCAAAAGTGGTTTCCTGCACCAACACAAGTGCGAAAAGTGGTTTTTCAACACTAACACAAGTGCGAAAAGTGGTTTTTCAACACTATCACAAGTGCAAAAAGTGTTTTTTCCACACTAATACAAATGCAAAAGTGGTTTCCTGCACCAACACAAGTGCGAAAAGTGGTTTTTCAACACCAACGCAAGTGTGAAAAGTGGTTTTTCAACACTAACACAAGTGCGAAGTGTTTTTTCCACACTAATACAAGTGCAAAAGTGGCTTCCTGCACCAACACAAGTGCGAAAAGTGGTTTTTCAACACTAACACAAGTGCGAAAAGTGGTTTTTCAACACTAACACAAGTGCGAAAAGTGGTTTTTTCACACTAATACAAGTGCAAACGTGGTTTCCTGCACCAACACAAGTGCGAAAAGTGGTTTTTCAACACTAACACAAGTGCAAAAAGTGGTTTTTCAATACTATCACAAGTGCAAAAAGTGTTTTTTCCACACTAATACAAGTGCAAAAGTGGTTTCCTGCACCAACACAAGTGCGAAAAGTGGTTTTTCAACACTAACACAAGTGCGAAAAGTGGTTTTTCAACACTAACACAAGTGCGAAAAGTGTTTTTTCCACACTAATACAAGTGCAAAAGTGGTTTCCTGCACCAACACAAGTGCGAAAAGTGGTTTTACAACACTAACACAAGTGCAAAAAGTGGTTTTTCAACACTAACACAAGTGCGAAAAGTGGTTTTTCAACACTAACACAAGTGCGAAAAGTGGTTTTCCACACTAATACAAGTGCAAAAGTGGTTTTTCAACACTAACACAAGTGCGAAAAGTGGTTTTTCAACACTAACACAAGTGCGAAAAGTGGTTTTTCAACACTAACACAAGTGCGAAAAGTGTTTTTTCCACACTAATACAAGTGCAAAAGTGGTTTCCTGCACCAAAACAAGTGCGAAAAGTGGTTTTTCAACACAAACACAAGTGCAAAAAGTGGTTTTTCAACACTAACACAAGTGCGAAAAGTGGTTTTTCAACACTAACACAAGTGCGAAAAGTGGTTTTTCCACACTAATACAAGTGCAAAAGTGGTTTTTCAATACTAACACAAGTGCGAAAAGTGGTTTTTCAACACTAACACAAGTGCGAAAAGTGGTTTTTCAACACTAACACAAGTGCGAAAAGTGTTTTTTCCACACTAATACAAGTGCAAAAGTGGTTTCCTGCACCAACACAAGTGCGAAAAGTGGTTTTTCAACACTAACACAAGTGCGAAAAGTGGTTTTTCAACACTAACACAAGTGCGAAAAGTGGTTTTTCAACACTAACACAAGTGCGACAAGTGGTTTTTCAACACTAACACAAGTGCGAAAAGTGGTTTTTCCACACTAATACAAGTGCAAAAGTGGTTTCCTGCACCAACACAAGTGCGAAAAGTGGTTTTTCAACACTAACACAAGTGCGAAAAGTGGTTTTTCAACACTAACACAAGTGCAAAAAGTGTTTTTTCGACACTAATACAAGTGCAAAAGTGGTTTCCTGCACCAACACAAGTGCGAAAAGTGGTTTTTCAACACTAACACAAGTGCGAAAAGTGGTTTTTCAACATTACCATAAGTGCGAAAAGTGGTTTTTCAACACTAACACAAGTGCGAAAAGTGGTTTTTACACACTAATACAAGTGCAAAAGTGGTTTCCTGCACCAACACAAGTGCGAAAAGTGGTTTTTCAACACTAACAAAAGTGCGAAAAGTGGTTTTTCAACACTAACAAGTGCGAAAAGTGGTTTTTCCACACTAATACAAGTGCAAAAGTGGTTTCCTGCACCAACACAAGTGCGAAAAGTGGTTTTTCAACACTAACACAAGTGCGAAAAGTGGTTTTCCACACTAATACAAGTGCAAAAGTGGTTTCCTGCACCAACACAAGTGCGAAAAGTGGTTTTTCAACACTAACACAAGTGCAAAAAGTGTTTTTTCCACACTAATACAAGTGCAAAAGTGGTTTCCTGCACCAACACAAGTGCGAAAAGTGGTTTTTCAACACTAACACAAGTGCGAAAAGTGGTTAATCAACACTAACACAAGTGCGAAAAGTGGTTTTTCAACACAAACAAAAGTGCGAAAAGTGTTTTTTCCACACTAATACAAGTGCGAAAAGTGGTTTTTCAACACTAACACAAGTGCGAAAAGTGGTTTTTCAACACTATCACAAGTGCAAAAAGTGTTTTTTCCACACTAATACAAGTGCAAAAGTGGTTTCCTGCACCAACACAAGTGCGAAAAGTGGTTTTTCAACACTATCACAAGTGCAAAAAGTGTTTTTTCCACACTAATACAAGTGCAAAAGTAGTTTCCTGCACCAACACAAGTGTGAAAAGTGGTTTTTCGACACTAACACAAGTGCGAAAAGTGGTTTTTCAACACTATCACAAGTGCAAAAAGTGTTTTTTCCACACTAATACAAGTGCAAAAGTGGTTTCCTGCAGCAACACAAGTGCGAAAAGTGGTTTTTCAACACTAACATAAGTGCGAAAAGTGTTTTTTCCACACTAATACAAGTGCAAAAGTGGTTTCCTGCACCAACACAAGTGCGAAAAGTGGTTTTTCAACACTAACACAAGTGCGAAAAGTGGTTTTTCAACACTATCACAAGTGCAAAAAGTGTTTTTTCCACACTAATACAAATGCAAAAGTGGTTTCCTGCACCAACACAAGTGCGAAAAGTGGTTTTTCAACACCAACGCAAGTGTGAAAAGTGGTTTTTCAACACTAACACAAGTGCGAAGTGTTTTTTCCACACTAATACAAGTGCAAAAGTGGCTTCCTGCACCAACACAAGTGCGAAAAGTGGTTTTTCAACACTAACACAAGTGCGAAAAGTGGTTTTTCAACACTAACACAAGTGCGAAAAGTGGTTTTTTCACACTAATACAAGTGCAAACGTGGTTTCCTGCACCAACACAAGTGCGAAAAGTGGTTTTTCAACACTAACACAAGTGCAAAAAGTGGATTTTCAACACTATCACAAGTGCAAAAAGTGTTTTTTCCACACTAATACAAGTGCAAAAGTGGTTTCCTGCACCAACACAAGTGCGAAAAGTGGTTTTTCAACACTAACACAAGTGCGAAAAGTGGTTTTTCAACACTAACACAAGTGCGAAAAGTGTTTTTTCCACACTAATACAAGTGCAAAAGTGGTTTCCTGCACCAACACAAGTGCGAAAAGTGGTTTTACAACACTAACACAAGTGCAAAAAGTGGTTTTTCAACACTAACACAAGTGCGAAAAGTGGTTTTTCAACACTAACACAAGTGCGAAAAGTGGTTTTCCACACTAATACAAGTGCAAAAGTGGTTTTTCAACACTAACACAAGTGCGAAAAGTGGTTTTTCAACACTAACACAAGTGCGAAAAGTGTTTTTTCCACACTAATACAAGTGCAAAAGTGGTTTCCTGCACCAACACAAGTGCGAAAAGTGGTTTTTCAACACTAACACAAGTGCGAAAAGTGGTTTTTCAACACTAACACAAGTGCAAAAAGTGGTTTTTTCCACACTAATACAAGTGCAAAAGTGGTTTCCTGCACCAACACAAGTGCGAAAAGTGGTTTTTTCAACACTAACACAAGTGCGAAAAGTGGTTTTTCAACACAAACACAAGTGCGAAAAGTCGTTTTTCCACACTAATACAAGTGCAAAAGTGGTTTCCTGCACCAACACAAGTGCAAAAAGTGGTTTTTCAACACTAACACAAGTGCGAAAAGTGGTTTTTCAACACTAACACAAGTGCGAAAAGTGGTTTTTCAACACTAACACAAGTGCGAAAAGTGGTTTTTCAACACTAATACAAGTGCAAAAGTGGTTTCCTGCACCAACACAAGTGCGAAAAGTGGTTTTTCAACACTAACACAAGTGCGAAAAGTGGTTTTTCAACACTATCACAAGTGCAAAAAGTGGTTTTTCAACACTATCACAAGTGCAAAAAGTGTTTTTTCCACACTAATACAAGTGCAAAAGTGGTTTCCTGCAGCAACACAAGTGCGAAAAGTGGTTTTTCAACACTAACATAAGTGCGAAAAGTGTTTTTTCCACACTAATACAAGTGCAAAAGTGGTTTCCTGCACCAACACAAGTGCGAAAAGTGGTTTTTCAACACTAACACAAGTGCGAAAAGTGGTTTTTCAACACTATCACAAGTGCAAAAAGTGTTTTTTCCACACTAATACAAATGCAAAAGTGGTTTCCTGCACCAACACAAGTGCGAAAAGTGGTTTTTCAACACCAACGCAAGTGTGAAAAGTGGTTTTTCAACACTAACACAAGTGCGAAGTGTTTTTTCCACACTAATACAAGTGCAAAAGTGGCTTCCTGCACCAACACAAGTGCGAAAAGTGGTTTTTCAACACTAACACAAGTGCGAAAAGTGGTTTTTCAACACTAACACAAGTGCGAAAAGTGGTTTTTTCACACTAATACAAGTGCAAACGTGGTTTCCTGCACCAACACAAGTGCGAAAAGTGGTTTTTCAACACTAACACAAGTGCAAAAAGTGGTTTTTCAATACTATCACAAGTGCAAAAAGTGTTTTTTCCACACTAATACAAGTTCAAAAGTGGTTTCCTGCACCAACACAAGTGCGAAAAGTGGTTTTTCAACACTAACACAAGTGCGAAAAGTGGTTTTTCAACACTAACACAAGTGCGAAAAGTGTTTTTTCCACACTAATACAAGTGCAAAAGTGGTTTCCTGCACCAACACAAGTGCGAAAAGTGGTTTTACAACACTAACACAAGTGCAAAAAGTGGTTTTTCAACACTAACACAAGTGCGAAAAGTGGTTTTTCAACACTAACACAAGTGCGAAAAGTGGTTTTCCACACTAATACAAGTGCAAAAGTGGTTTTTCAACACTAACACAAGTGCGAAAAGTGGTTTTTCAACACTAACACAAGTGCGAAAAGTGTTTTTTCCACACTAATACAAGTGCAAAAGTGGTTTCCTGCACCAACACAAGTGCGAAAAGTGGTTTTTCAACACTAACACAAGTGCGAAAAGTGGTTTTTCAACACTAACACAAGTGCAAAAAGTGGTTTTTTCCACACTAATACAAGTGCAAAAGTGGTTTCCTGCACCAACACAAGTGCGAAAAGTGGTTTTTTCAACACTAACACAAGTGCGAAAAGTGGTTTTTCAACAAAAACACAAGTGCGAAAAGTCGTTTTTCCACACGAATACAAGTGCAAAAGTGGTTTCCTGCACCAACACAAGTGCAAAAAGTGGTTTTTCAACACTAACACAAGTGCGAAAAGTGGTTTTTCAACACTAACACAAGTGCGAAAAGTGGTTTTTCAACACTAACACAAGTGCGAAAAGTGGTTTTTCAACACTAATACAAGTGCAAAAGTGGTTTCCTGCACCAACACAAGTGCGAAAAGTGGTTTTTCAACACTAACACAAGTGCGAAAAGTGGTTTTTCAACACTATCACAAGTGCAAAAAGTGTTTTTTCCACACTAATACAAGTGCAAAAGTGGTTTCCTGCACCAACACAAGTGCGAAAAGTGGTTTTTCAACACTATCACAAGCGCAAAAAGTGTTTTTTCCACACTAATACAAGTGCAAAAGTAGTTTCCTGCACCAACACAAGTGCGAAAAGTGGTTTTTCAACACTAACACAAGTGCGAAAAGTGGTTTTTCCACACTAATACAAGTGCAAAAGTGGTTTCCTGCACCAACACAAGTGCGAAAAGTGGTTTTTCAACACTAATACAAGTGCGAAAAGTGGTTTTTCAACACTATCACAAGTGCAAAAAGTGTTTTTTCCACACTAATACAAGTGCAAAAGTGGTTTCCTGCAGCAACACAAGTGCGAAAAGTGGTTTTTCAACACTAACATAAGTGCGAAAAGTGTTTTTTCCACACTAATACAAGTGCAAAAGTGGTTTCCTGCACCAACACAAGTCCGAAAAGTGGTTTTTCAACACTAACACAAGTGTGAAAAGTGGTTAATCAACACTAACACAAGTGCGAAAAGTGGTTTTTCAACACTAACAAAAGTGCGAAAAGTGTTTTTTCCACACTAATACAAGTGCGAAAAATGGTTTTTCAACACTAACACAAGTGCGAAAAGTGGTTTTTCAACACTAATACAAGTGCAAAAGTGGTTTCCTGCACCAACACAATTGCGAAAAGTGGTTTTTCAACACTATCACAAGTGCAAAAAGTGTTTTTTCCACACTAATACAAGTGCAAAAGTAGTTTCCTGCACCAACACAAGTGCGAAAAGTGGTTTTTCAACACTAACACAAGTGCGAAAAGTGGTTTTTCAACACTAACACAAGTGCGAAAAGTGGTTTTTCCACACTAATACAAGTGCAAAAGTGGTTTCCTGCACCAACACAAGTGCGAAAAGTGGTTTTTCAACACTAACACAAGTGCGAAAAGTGGTTTTTCAACACTAACACAAGTGCGAAAAGTGGTTTTTCCACACTAATACAAGTGCAAAAGTAGTTTCCTGCACCAACACAAGTGCGAGCAGTGGTTTTTCAACACTAACACAAGTGCGAAAAGTGGTTTTTCAACACCATCACAAGTGCAAAAAGTATTTTTTCGACACTAATACAAGTGCAAAAGTGGTTCCTGCACCAACACAAGTGCGAAAAGTGGTTTTTCAACACTAACACAAGTGCGAAAAGTGTTTTTTCCACACTAATACAAGTGCAAAAGTGGTTTCCTGCACCAACACAAGTGCGAAAAGTGGTTTTCCACACTAATACAAGTGCAAAAGTGGTTTTTCAACACTAACACAAGTGCAAAAAGTGGTTTTTCAACACTAACACATGTGCGAAAAGTGGTTTTCAACACTAACACAAGTGCGAAAAGTGTTTTTTCCACACTAATACAAGTGCAAAAGTGGTTTCCTGCACCAACACAAGTGCGAAAAGTGGTTTTTCAACACTAACACAAGTGGGAAAAGTGGTTTTTCAACACTAACACAAGTGCGAAAAGTGGTTTTTCAACACTAACACAAGTGCGAAAAGTGGTTTTTCCACACTAATACAAGTGCAAAAGTGGTTTCCTGCACCAACACAAGTGCGAAAAGTGGTTTTTCAACACTAACACAAGTGCGAAAAGTGGTTTTTCAACACTATCACAAGTGCAAAAAGTGTTTTTTCCACACTAATACAAGTGCAAAAGTGGTTTCCTGCACCAACACAAGTGTGAAAAGTGGTTTTTCAACACTATCACAAGTGCAAAAAGTGTTTTTTCCACACTAATACAAGTGCAAAAGTAGTTTCCTGCACCAACACAAGTGCGAAAAGTGGTTTTTCAACACTAACACAAGTGCGAAAAGTGGTTTTTCAACACTAACACAAGTGCGAAAAGTGGTTTTTCCACACTAATACAAGTGCAAAAGTGGTTTCCTGCAGCAACACAAGTGCGAAAAGTGGTTTTTCAACACTAACACAAGTGCGAAAAGTGGTTTTTCAACACTATCACAAGTGCAAAAAATGTTTTTACCACACTAATACAAGTGCGAAAGTGGTTTTCTGCACCAACACAAGTGCGAAAAGTGGTTTTTCAACACTAACACAAGTGCGAAAAGTGGTTTTTCAACACTATCACAAGTGCAAAAAGTGTTTTTTCCACACTAATACAAGCGCAAAAGTGGTTTCCTGCACCAACACAAGTGCGAAAAGTGGTTTTTCAACACTATCACAAGTGCAAAAAGTGTTTTTTCCACACTAATACAAGTGCAAAAGTAGTTTCCTGCACCAACACAAGTGCGAAAAGTGGTTTTTCAACACTAACACAAGTGCGAAAAGTGGTTTTTCAACACTAATACAAGTGCGAAAAGTGGTTTTTCCACACTAATACAAGTGCAAAAGTGGTTTCCTGCACAAACACAAGTGCGAAAAGTGGTTTTTCAACACTATCACAAGTGCAAAAAGTGTTTTTTCCACACTAATACAAGTGCAAAAGTGGTTTCCTGCAGCAACACAAGTGCGAAAAGTGGTTTTTCAACACTAACATAAGTGCGAAAAGTGTTTTTTCCACACTAATACAAGTGCAAAAGTGGTTTCCTGCACCAATACAAGTGCAAAAGTGGTTTTTCAACACTAACACAAGTGCGAAAAGTGGTTTTTCAACACTAACACAAGTGCGAAAAGTGTTTTTTCCACACTAATACAAGTGCAAAAGTGGTTTCCTGCACCAACACAAGTGCGAAAAGTGGTTTTTCAACACTAACACAAGTGCGAAAAGTGGTTTTTCAACACTAACACAAGTGCGAAAAGTGGTTTTTCCACACTAATACAAGTGCAAAAGTGGTTTCCTGCACCAACACAAGTGCGAAAAGTGGTTTTTCAACACTAACACAAGTGCGAAAAGTGGTTTTTCAACACTAACACAAGTGCGAAAAGTGTTTTTTCCACACTAATACAAGTGCAAAAGTGGTTTCCTGCACCAACACAAGTGCGAAAAGTGGTTTTACAACACTAACACAAGTGCAAAAAGTGGTTTTTCAACACTAACACAAGTGCGAAAAGTGGTTTTTCAACACTAACACAAGTGCGAAAAGTGGTTTTCCACACTAATACAAGTGCAAAAGTGGTTTTTCAACACTAACACAAGTGCGAAAAGTGGTTTTTCAACACTAACACAAGTGCGAAAAGTGTTTTTTCCACACTAATACAAGTGCAAAAGTGGTTTCCTGCACCAACACAAGTGCGAAAAGTGGTTTTTCAACACTAACACAAGTGCGAAAAGTGGTTTTTCAACACTAACACAAGTGCAAAAAGTGGTTTTTTCCACACTAATACAAGTGCAAAAGTGGTTTCCTGCACCAACACAAGTGCGAAAAGTGGTTTTTTCAACACTAACACAAGTGCGAAAAGTGGTTTTTCAACACAAACACAAGTGCGAAAAGTCGTTTTTCCACACTAATACAAGTGCAAAAGTGGTTTCCTGCACCAACACAAGTGCAAAAAGTGGTTTTTCAACACTAACACAAGTGCGAAAAGTGGTTTTTCAACACTAACACAAGTGCGAAAAGTGGTTTTTCAACACTAACACAAGTGCGAAAAGTGGTTTTTCAACACTAATACAAGTGCAAAAGTGGTTTCCTGCACCAACACAAGTGCGAAAAGTGGTTTTTCAACACTAACACAAGTGCGAAAAGTGGTTTTTCAACACTATCACAAGTGCAAAAAGTGGTTTTTCAACACTATCACAAGTGCAAAAAGTGTTTTTTCCACACTAATACAAGTGCAAAAGTGGTTTCCTGCAGCAACACAAGTGCGAAAAGTGGTTTTTCAACACTAACATAAGTGCGAAAAGTGTTTTTTCCACACTAATACAAGTGCAAAAGTGGTTTCCTGCACCAACACAAGTGCGAAAAGTGGTTTTTCAACACTAACACAAGTGCGAAAAGTGGTTTTTCAACACTATCACAAGTGCAAAAAGTGTTTTTTCCACACTAATACAAATGCAAAAGTGGTTTCCTGCACCAACACAAGTGCGAAAAGTGGTTTTTCAACACCAACGCAAGTGTGAAAAGTGGTTTTTCAACACTAACACAAGTGCGAAGTGTTTTTTCCACACTAATACAAGTGCAAAAGTGGCTTCCTGCACCAACACAAGTGCGAAAAGTGGTTTTTCAACACTAACACAAGTGCGAAAAGTGGTTTTTCAACACTAACACAAGTGCGAAAAGTGGTTTTTTCACACTAATACAAGTGCAAACGTGGTTTCCTGCACCAACACAAGTGCGAAAAGTGGTTTTTCAACACTAACACAAGTGCAAAAAGTGGTTTTTCAATACTATCACAAGTGCAAAAAGTGTTTTTTCCACACTAATACAAGTGCAAAAGTGGTTTCCTGCACCAACACAAGTGCGAAAAGTGGTTTTTCAACACTAACACAAGTGCGAAAAGTGGTTTTTCAACACTAACACAAGTGCGAAAAGTGTTTTTTCCACACTAATACAAGTGCAAAAGTGGTTTCCTGCACCAACACAAGTGCGAAAAGTGGTTTTACAACACTAACACAAGTGCAAAAAGTGGTTTTTCAACACTAACACAAGTGCGAAAAGTGGTTTTTCAACACTAACACAAGTGCGAAAAGTGGTTTTCCACACTAATACAAGTGCAAAAGTGGTTTTTCAACACTAACACAAGTGCGAAAAGTGGTTTTTCAACACTAACACAAGTGCGAAAAGTGTTTTTTCCACACTAATACAAGTGCAAAAGTGGTTTCCTGCACCAACACAAGTGCGAAAAGTGGTTTTTCAACACTAACACAAGTGCGAAAAGTGGTTTTTCAACACTAACACAAGTGCAAAAAGTGGTTTTTTCCACACTAATACAAGTGCAAAAGTGGTTTCCTGCACCAACACAAGTGCGAAAAGTGGTTTTTTCAACACTAACACAAGTGCGAAAAGTGGTTTTTCAACAAAAACACAAGTGCGAAAAGTCGTTTTTCCACACGAATACAAGTGCAAAAGTGGTTTCCTGCACCAACACAAGTGCAAAAAGTGGTTTTTCAACACTAACACAAGTGCGAAAAGTGGTTTTTCAACACTAACACAAGTGCGAAAAGTGGTTTTTCAACACTAACACAAGTGCGAAAAGTGGTTTTTCAACACTAATACAAGTGCAAAAGTGGTTTCCTGCACCAACACAAGTGCGAAAAGTGGTTTTTCAACACTAACACAAGTGCGAAAAGTGGTTTTTCAACACTATCACAAGTGCAAAAAGTGTTTTTTCCACACTAATACAAGTGCAAAAGTGGTTTCCTGCACCAACACAAGTGCGAAAAGTGGTTTTTCAACACTATCACAAGCGCAAAAAGTGTTTTTTCCACACTAATACAAGTGCAAAAGTAGTTTCCTGCACCAACACAAGTGCGAAAAGTGGTTTTTCAACACTAACACAAGTGCGAAAAGTGGTTTTTCCACACTAATACAAGTGCAAAAGTGGTTTCCTGCACCAACACAAGTGCGAAAAGTGGTTTTTCAACACTAATACAAGTGCGAAAAGTGGTTTTTCAACACTATCACAAGTGCAAAAAGTGTTTTTTCCACACTAATACAAGTGCAAAAGTGGTTTCCTGCAGCAACACAAGTGCGAAAAGTGGTTTTTCAACACTAACATAAGTGCGAAAAGTGTTTTTTCCACACTAATACAAGTGCAAAAGTGGTTTCCTGCACCAACACAAGTCCGAAAAGTGGTTTTTCAACACTAACACAAGTGTGAAAAGTGGTTAATCAACACTAACACAAGTGCGAAAAGTGGTTTTTCAACACTAACAAAAGTGCGAAAAGTGTTTTTTCCACACTAATACAAGTGCGAAAAGTGGTTTTTCAACACTAACACAAGTGCGAAAAGTGGTTTTTCAACACTAATACAAGTGCAAAAGTGGTTTCCTGCACCAACACAATTGCGAAAAGTGGTTTTTCAACACTATCACAAGTGCAAAAAGTGTTTTTTCCACACTAATACAAGTGCAAAAGTAGTTTCCTGCACCAACACAAGTGCGAAAAGTGGTTTTTCAACACTAACACAAGTGCGAAAAGTGGTTTTTCAACACTAACACAAGTGCGAAAAGTGGTTTTTCCACACTAATACAAGTGCAAAAGTGGTTTCCTGCACCAACACAAGTGCGAAAAGTGGTTTTTCAACACTAACACAAGTGCGAAAAGTGGTTTTTCAACACTAACACAAGTGCGAAAAGTGGTTTTTCCACACTAATACAAGTGCAAAAGTAGTTTCCTGCACCAACACAAGTGCGAGAAGTGGTTTTTCAACACTAACACAAGTGCGAAAAGTGGTTTTTCAACACCATCACAAGTGCAAAAAGTATTTTTTCGACACTAATACAAGTGCAAAAGTGGTTCCTGCACCAACACAAGTGCGAAAAGTGGTTTTTCAACACTAACACAAGTGCGAAAAGTGTTTTTTCCACACTAATACAAGTGCAAAAGTGGTTTCCTGCACCAACACAAGTGCGAAAAGTGGTTTTTCAACACAAACACAAGTGCAAAAAGTGGTTTTTCAACACTAACACAAGTGCGAAAAGTGGTTTTTAAACACTAACACAAGTGCGAAAAGTGGTTTTCCACACTAATACAAGTGCAAAAGTGGTTTTTCAACACTAACACAAGTGCAAAAAGTGGTTTTTCAACACTAACACATGTGCGAAAAGTGGTTTTCAACACTAACACAAGTGCGAAAAGTGTTTTTTCCACACTAATACAAGTGCAAAAGTGGTTTCCTGCACCAACACAAGTGCGAAAAGTGGTTTTTCAACACTAACACAAGTGGGAAAAGTGGTTTTTCAACACTAACACAAGTGCGAAAAGTGGTTTTTCAACACTAACACAAGTGCGAAAAGTGGTTTTTCCACACTAATACAAGTGCAAAAGTGGTTTCCTGCACCAACACAAGTGCGAAAAGTGGTTTTTCAACACTAACACAAGTGCGAAAAGTGGTTTTTCAACACTATCACAAGTGCAAAAAGTGTTTTTTCCACACTAATACAAGTGCAAAAGTGGTTTCCTGCACCAACACAAGTGTGAAAAGTGGTTTTTCAACACTATCACAAGTGCAAAAAGTGTTTTTTCCACACTAATACAAGTGCAAAAGTAGTTTCCTGCACCAACACAAGTGCGAAAAGTGGTTTTTCAACACTAACACAAGTGCGAAAAGTGGTTTTTCAACACTAACACAAGTGCGAAAAGTGGTTTTTCCACACTAATACAAGTGCAAAAGTGGTTTCCTGCAGCAACACAAGTGCGAAAAGTGGTTTTTCAACACTAACACAAGTGCGAAAAGTGGTTTTTCAACACTATCACAAGTGCAAAAAGTGTTTTTTCCACACTAATACAAGTGCGAAAGTGGTTTTCTGCACCAACACAAGTGCGAAAAGTGGTTTTTCAACACTAACACAAGTGCGAAAAGTGGTTTTTCAACACTATCACAAGTGCAAAAAGTGTTTTTTCCACACTAATACAAGCGCAAAAGTGGTTTCCTGCACCAACACAAGTGCGAAAAGTGGTTTTTCAACACTATCACAAGTGCAAAAAGTGTTTTTTCCACACTAATACAAGTGCAAAAGTAGTTTCCTGCACCAACACAAGTGCGAAAAGTGGTTTTTCAACACTAACACAAGTGCGAAAAGTGGTTTTTCAACACTAATACAAGTGCGAAAAGTGGTTTTTCCACACTAATACAAGTGCAAAAGTGGTTTCCTGCACAAACACAAGTGCGAAAAGTGGTTTTTCAACACTATCACAAGTGCAAAAAGTGTTTTTTCCACACTAATACAAGTGCAAAAGTGGTTTCCTGCAGCAACACAAGTGCGAAAAGTGGTTTTTCAACACTAACATAAGTGCGAAAAGTGTTTTTTCCACACTAATACAAGTGCAAAAGTGGTTTCCTGCACCAATACAAGTGCAAAAGTGGTTTTTCAACACTAACACAAGTGCGAAAAGTGGTTTTTCAACACTAACACAAGTGCGAAAAGTGTTTTTTCCACACTAATACAAGTGCAAAAGTGGTTTCCTGCACCAACACAAGTGCGAAAAGTGGTTTTTCAACACTAACACAAGTGCGAAAAGTGGTTTTTCAACACTAACACAAGTGCGAAAAGTGGTTTTTCCACACTAATACAAGTGCAAAAGTGGTTTCCTGCACCAACACAAGTGCGAAAAGTGGTTTTTCAACACTAACACAAGTGCGAAAAGTGGTTTTTCAACACAAACACAAGTGCGAAAAGTCGTTTTTCCACACTAATACAAGTGCAAAAGTGGTTTCCTGCACCAACACAAGTGCGAAAAGTGGTTTTTCAACACTAACACAAGTGCGAAAAGTGGTTTTTCAACACTAACACAAGTGCGAAAAGTGGTTTTTCAACACTAACACAAGTGCGAAAAGTGGTTTTTCAACACTAACACAAGTGCGAAAAGTGGTTTTTCAACACTAACACAAGTGCGAAAAGTGGTTTTCCACACTAATACAAGTGCAAAAGTGGTTTCCTGCACCAACACAAGTGCGAAAAGTGGTTTTACAACACTAACACAAGTGCAAAAAGTGGTTTTTCAACACTAACACAAGTGCGAAAAGTGGTTTTTCAACACTAACACAAGTGCGAAAAGTGGTTTTTCAACACTAACACAAGTGCGAAAAGTGGTTTTCCACACTAATACAAGTGCAAAAGTGGTTTCCTGCACCAACACAAGTGCGAAAAGTGGTTTTACAACACTAACACAAGTGCAAAAAGTGGTTTTTCAACACTAACACAAGTGCGAAAAGTGGTTTTTCAACACTAACACAAGTGCGAAAAGTGGTTTTCCACACTAATACAAGTGCAAAAGTGGTTTTTCAACACTAACACAAGTGCGAAAAGTGGTTTTTCAACACTAACACAAGTGCGAAAAGTGTTTTTTCCACACTAATACAAGTGCAAAAGTGGTTTCCTGCACCAACACAAGTGCGAAAAGTGGTTTTTCAACACTAACACAAGTGCGAAAAGTGGTTTTTCAACACTAACACAAGTGCAAAAAGTGGTTTTTTCCACACTAATACAAGTGCAAAAGTGGTTTCCTGCACCAACACAAGTGCGAAAAGTGGTATTTTCAACACTAACACAAGTGCGAAAAGTGGTTTTTCAACACAAACACAAGTGCGAAAAGTCGTTTTTCCACACTAATACAAGTGCAAAAGTGGTTTCCTGCACCAACACAAGTGCAAAAAGTGGTTTTTCAACACTAACACAAGTGCGAAAAGTGGTTTTTCAACACTAACACAAGTGCGAAAAGTGGTTTTTCAACAATAACACAAGTGCGAAAAGTGGTTTTTCAACACTAATACAAGTGCAAAAGTGGTTTCCTGCACCAACACAAGTGCGAAAAGTGGTTTTTCAACACTAACACAAGTGCGAAAAGTGGTTTTTAAACACTATCACAAGTGCAAAAAGTGTTTTTTCCACACTAATACAAGTGCAAAAGTGGTTTCCTGCACCAACACAAGTGCGAAAAGTGGTTTTTCAACACTATCACAAGCGCAAAAAGTGTTTTTTCCACACTAATACAAGTGCAAAAGTAGTTTCCTGCACCAACACAAGTGCGAAAAGTGGTTTTTCAACACTAACACAAGTGCGAAAAGTGGTTTTTCCACACTAATACAAGTGCAAAAGTGGTTTCCTGCACCAACACAAGTGCGAAAAGTGGTTTTTCAACACTAATACAAGTGTGAAAAGTGGTTTTTCAACACTATCACAAGTGCGAAAAGTGGTTTTTCAACACTATCACAAGTGCAAAAAGTGTTTTTTCCACACTAATACAAGTGCAAAAGTGGTTTCCTGCAGCAACACAAGTGCGAAAAGTGGTTTTTCAACACTAACATAAGTGCGAAAAGTGTTTTTTCCACACTAATACAAGTGCAAAAGTGGTTTCCTGCACCAACACAAGTGCGAAAAGTGGTTTTTCAACACTAACACAAGTGTGAAAAGTGGTTAATCAACACTAACACAAGTGCGAAAAGTGGTTTTTCAACACTAACAAAAGTGCGAAAAGTGTTTTTTCCACACTAATACAAGTGCGAAAAGTGGTTTTTCAACACTAACACAAGTGCGAAAAGTGGTTTTTCAACACTAATACAAGTGCAAAAGTGGTTTCCTGCACCAACACAAGTGCGAAAAGTGGTTTTTCAACACTATCACAAGGGCAAAAAGTGTTTTTTCCACACTAATACAAGTGCAAAAGTAGTTTCCTGCACCAACACAAGTGCGAAAAGTGGTTTTTCAACACTAACACAAGTGCGAAAAGTGGTTTTTCAACACTAACACAAGTGCGAAAAGTGGTTTTTCCACACTAATACAAGTGCAAAAGTGGTTTCCTGCACCAACACAAGTGCGAAAAGTGGTTTTTCAACACTAACACAAGTGCGAAAAGTGGTTTTTCAACACTAACACAAGTGCGAAAAGTGGTTTTTCCACACTAATACAAGTGCAAAAGTGGTTTCCTGCACCAACACAAGTGCGAAAAGTGGTTTTTCAACACTAACACAAGTGCGAAAAGTCGTTTTTCCACACTAATACAAGTGCAAAAGTGGTTTCCTGCACCAACACAAGTGCGAAAAGTGGTTTTTCAACACTAACACAAGTGCGAAAAGTGGTTTTTCAACACTAACACAAGTGCGAAAAGTGGTTTTTCAACACTAACACAAGTGCGAAAAGTGGTTTTTCAACACTAATACAAGTGCAAAAGTGGTTTCCTGCACCAACACAAGTGCGAAAAGTGGTTTTTCAACACTAACAGAAGTGCGAAAAGTGGTTTTTCAACACTAACACAAGTGCGAAAAGTGTTTTTCCACACTAATACAAGTGCAAAAGTGGTTTCCTGCACCAACACAAGTGCAAAAAGTGGTTTTTCAACACTAACACAAGTGCGAAAAGTGTTTTTCAACACTAACACAAGTGCGAAAAGTGGTTTTTCAACACTAACACAAGTGCGAAAAGTGGTTTTTCAACACTAACACAAGTGCGAAAAGTGGTTTTTCCACACTAATACAAGTGCAAAAGTGGTTTCCTGCACCAACACAAGTGCGAAAAGTGGTTTTTCAACACTAACACAAGTGCGAAAAGTGGTTTTTCAACACTATCACAAGTGCAAAAAGTGTTTTTTCCACACTAATACAAGTGCAAAAGTGGTTTCCTGCACCAACACAAGTGCGAAAAGTGGTTTTTCAACACTATCACAAGCGCAAAAAGTGTTTTTTCCACACTAATACAAGTGCAAAAGTAGTTTCCTGCACCAACACAAGTGCGAAAAGTGGTTTTTCAACACTAACACAAGTGCGAAAAGTGGTTTTTCCACACTAATACAAGTGCAAAAGTGGTTTCCTGCACCAACACAAGTGCGAAAAGTGGTTTTTCAACACTAATACAAGTGCGAAAAGTGGTTTTTCAACACTATCACAAGTGCAAAAAGTGTTTTTTCCACACTAATACAAGTGCAAAAGTGGTTTCCTGCAGCAACACAAGTGCGAAAAGTGGTTTTTCAACACTAACATAAGTGCGAAAAGTGTTTTTTCCACACTAATACAAGTGCAAAAGTGGTTTCCTGCACCAACACAAGTGCGAAAAGTGGTTTTTCAACACTAACACAAGTGTGAAAAGTGGTTAATCAACACTAACACAAGTGCGAAAAGTGGTTTTTCAACACTAACAAAAGTGCGAAAAGTGTTTTTTCCACACTAATACAAGTGCGAAAAGTGGTTTTTCAACACTAACACAAGTGCGAAAAGTGGTTTTTCAACACTAATACAAGTGCAAAAGTGGTTTCCTGCACCAACACAAGTGCGAAAAGTGGTTTTTCAACACTATCACAAGTGCAAAAAGTGTTTTTTCCACACTAATACAAGTGCAAAAGTAGTTTCCTGCACCAACACAAGTGCGAAAAGTGGTTTTTCAACACTAACACAAGCGCGAAAAGTGGTTTTTCAACACTAACACAAGTGCGAAAAGTGGTTTTTCCACACTAATACAAGTGCAAAAGTGGTTTCCTGCACCAACACAAGTGCGAAAAGTGGTTTTTCAACACTAACACAAGTGCGAAAAGTGGTTTTTCAACACTAACACAAGTGCAAAAAGTGGTTTTCCACACTAATACAAGTGCAAAAGTGGTTTTTCAACACTAACACAAGTGCAAAAAGTGGTTTTTCAACACTAACACAAGTGCGAAAAGTGGTTTTTCAACACTAACACAAGTGCGAAAAGTGTTTTTTCCACACTAATACAAGTGCAAAAGTGGTTTCCTGCACCAACACAAGTGCGAAAAGTGGTTTTTCAACACTAACACAAGTGGGAAAAGTGGTTTTTCAACACTAACACAAGTGCGAAAAGTGGTTTTTCAACACTAACACAAGTGCGAAAAGTGGTTTTTCCACACTAATACAAGTGCAAAAGTGGTTTCCTGCACCAACACAAGTGCGAAAAGTGGTTTTTCAACACTAACACAAGTGCGAAAAGTGGTTTTTCAACACTATCACAAGTGCAAAAAGTGTTTTTTCCACACTAATACAAGTGCAAAAGTGGTTTCCTGCACCAACACAAGTGTGAAAAGTGGTTTTTCAACACTATCACAAGTGCAAAAAGTGTTTTTTCCACACTAATACAAGTGCAAAAGTAGTTTCCTGCACCAACACAAGTGCGAAAAGTGGTTTTTCAACACTAACACAAGTGCGAAAAGTGGTTTTTCAACACTAACACAAGTGCGAAAAGTGGTTTTTCCACACTAATACAAGTGCAAAAGTGGTTTCCTGCAGCAACACAAGTGCGAAAAGTGGTTTTTCAACACTAACACAAGTGCGAAAAGTGGTTTTTCAACACTATCACAAGTGCAAAAAGTGTTTTTTCCACACTAATACAAGTGCAAAAGTGGTTTTCTGCACCAACACAAGTGTGAAAAGTGGTTTTTCAACACTAACACAAGTGCGAAAAGTGGTTTTTCAACACTATCACAAGTGCAAAAAGTGTTTTTTCCACACTAATACAAGCGCAAAAGTGGTTTCCTGCACCAACACAAGTGCGAAAAGTGGTTTTTCAACACTATCACAAGTGCAAAAAGTGTTTTTTCCACACTAATACAAGTGCAAAAGTAGTTTCCTGCACCAACACAAGTGCGAAAAGTGGTTTTTCAACACTAACACAAGTGCGAAAAGTGGTTTTTCAACACTAATACAAGTGCGAAAAGTGGTTTTTCCACACTAATACAAGTGCAAAAGTGGTTTCCTGCACAAACACAAGTGCGAAAAGTGGTTTTTCAACACTATCACAAGTGCAAAAAGTGTTTTTTCCACACTAATACAAGTGCAAAAGTGGTTTCCTGCAGCAACACAAGTGCGAAAAGTGGTTTTTCAACACTAAAATAAGTGCGAAAAGTGTTTTTTCCACACTAATACAAGTGCAAAAGTGGTTTCCTGCACCAATACAAGTGCAAAAGTGGTTTTTCAACACTAACACAAGTGCGAAAAGTGGTTTTTCAACACTAACACAAGTGCGAAAAGTGTTTTTTCCACACTAATACAAGTGCAAAAGTGGTTTCCTGCACCAACACATGTGCGAAAAGTGGTTTTTCAACACTAACACAAGTGCGAAAAGTGGTTTTTCAACACTAACACAAGTGCGAAAAGTGGTTTTTCCACACTAATACAAGTGCAAAAGTGGTTTCCTGCACCAACACAAGTGCGAAAAGTGGTTTTTCAACACTAACACAAGTGCGAAAAGTGGTTTTTCAACACAAACACAAGTGCGAAAAGTCGTTTTTCCACACTAATACAAGTGCAAAAGTGGTTTCCTGCACCAACACAAGTGCGAAAAGTGGTTTTTCAACACTAACACAAGTGCGAAAAGTGGTTTTTCAACACTAACACAAGTGCGAAAAGTGGTTTTTCAACACTAACACAAGTGCGAAAAGTGGTTTTTCAACACTAACACAAGTGCGAAAAGTGGTTTTCCACACTAATACAAGTGCAAAAGTGGTTTCCTGCACCAACACAAGTGCGAAAAGTGGTTTTACAACACTAACACAAGTGCAAAAAGTGGTTTTTCAACACTAACACAAGTGCGAAAAGTGGTTTTTCAACACTAACACAAGTGCGAAAAGTGGTTTTTCAACACTAACACAAGTGCGAAAAGTGGTTTTCCACACTAATACAAGTGCAAAAGTGGTTTCCTGCACCAACACAAGTGCGAAAAGTGGTTTTTCAACACTAACACAAGTGCAAAAAGTGGTTTTTTCCACACTAATACAAGTGCAAAAGTGGTTTCCTGCACCAACACAAGTGCGAAAAGTGGTTTTTTCAACACTAACACAAGTGCGAAAAGTGGTTTTTCAACACAAACACAAGTGCGAAAAGTCGTTTTTCCACACTAATACAAGTGCAAAAGTGGTTTCCTGCACCAACACAAGTGCAAAAAGTGGTTTTTCAACACTAACACAAGTGCGAAAAGTGGTTTTTCAACACTAACACAAGTGCGAAAAGTGGTTTTTCAACAATAACAGAAGTGCGAAAAGTGGTTTTTCAACACTAATACAAGTGCAAAAGTGGTTTCCTGCACCAACACAAGTGCGAAAAGTGGTTTTTCAACACTAACACAAGTGCGAAAAGTGGTTTTTCAACACTATCACAAGTGCAAAAAGTGTTTTTTCCACACTAATACAAGTGCAAAAGTGGTTTCCTGCACCAACACAAGTGCGAAAAGTGGTTTTTCAACACTATCACAAGCGCAAAAAGTGTTTTTTCCACACTAATACAAGTGCAAAAGTAGTTTCCTGCGCCAACACAAGTGCGAAAAGTGGTTTTTCAACACTAACACAAGTGCGAAAAGTGGTTTTTCCACACTAATACAAGTGCAAAAGTGGTTTCCTGCACCAACACAAGTGCGAAAAGTGGTTTTCAACACTAATACAAGTGCGAAAAGTGGTTTTTCAACACTATCACAAGTGCGAAAAGTGGTTTTTCAACACTATCACAAGTGCAAAAAGTGTTTTTTCCACACTAATACAAGTGCAAAAGTGGTTTCCTGCAGCAACACAAGTGCGAAAAGTGGTTTTTCAACACTAACATAAGTGCGAAAAGTGTTTTTTCCACACTAATACAAGTGCAAAAGTGGTTTCCTGCACCAACACAAGTGCGAAAAGTGGTTTTTCAACACTAACACAAGTGTGAAAAGTGGTTAATCAACACTAACACAAGTGCGAAAAGTGGTTTTTCAACACTAACAAAAGTGCGAAAAGTGTTTTTTCCACACTAATACAAGTGCGAAAAGTGGTTTTTCAACACTAACACAAGTGCGAAAAGTGGTTTTTCAACACTAATACAAGTGCAAAAGTGGTTTCCTGCACCAACACAAGTGCGAAAAGTGGTTTTTCAACACTATCACAAGTGCAAAAAGTGTTTTTTCCACACTAATACAAGTGCAAAAGTAGTTTCCTGCACCAACACAAGTGCGAAAAGTGGTTTTTCAACACTAACACAAGTGCGAAAAGTGGTTTTTCAACACTAACACAAGTGCGAAAAGTGGTTTTTCCACACTAATACAAGTGCAAAAGTGGTTTCCTGCAGCAACACAAGTGCGAAAAGTGGTTTTTCAACACTAACACAAGTGCGAAAAGTGGTTTTTCAACACTATCACAAGTGCAAAAAGTGTTTTTTCCACACTAATACAAGTGCGAAAGTGGTTTTCTGCACCAACACAAGTGCGAAAAGTGGTTTTTCAACACTAACACAAGTGCGAAAAGTGGTTTTTCAACACTATCACAAGTGCAAAAAGTGTTTTTTCCACACTAATACAAGCGCAAAAGTGGTTTCCTGCACCAACACAAGTGCGAAAAGTGGTTTTTCAACACTATCACAAGTGCAAAAAGTGTTTTTTCCACACTAATACAAGTGCAAAAGTAGTTTCCTGCACCAACACAAGTGCGAAAAGTGGTTTTTCAACACTAACACAAGTGCGAAAAGTGGTTTTTCAACACTAATACAAGTGCGAAAAGTGGTTTTTCCACACTAATACAAGTGCAAAAGTGGTTTCCTGCACAAACACAAGTGCGAAAAGTGGTTTTTCAACACTATCACAAGTGCAAAAAGTGTTTTTTCCACACTAATACAAGTGCGAAAAGTGGTTTTTCAACACTAACACAAGTGCGAAAAGTGGTTTTTCAACACTAATACAAGTGCAAAAGTGGTTTCCTGCACCAACACAAGTGCGAAAAGTGGTTTTTCAACACTATCACAAGTGCAAAAAGTGTTTTTTCCACACTAATACAAGTGCGAAAGTGGTTTTCTGCACCAACACAAGTGCGAAAAGTGGTTTTTCAACACTAACACAAGTGCGAAAAGTGGTTTTTCAACACTATCACAAGTGCAAAAAGTGTTTTTTCCACACTAATACAAGCGCAAAAGTGGTTTCCTGCACCAACACAAGTGCGAAAAGTGGTTTTTCAACACTATCACAAGTGCAAAAAGTGTTTTTTCCACACTAATACAAGTGCAAAAGTAGTTTCCTGCACCAACACAAGTGCGAAAAGTGGTTTTTCAACACTAACACAAGTGCGAAAAGTGGTTTTTCAACACTAATACAAGTGCGAAAAGTGGTTTTTCCACACTAATACAAGTGCAAAAGTGGTTTCCTGCACAAACACAAGTGCGAAAAGTGGTTTTTCAACACTATCACAAGTGCAAAAAGTGTTTTTTCCACACTAATACAAGTGCAAAAGTGGTTTCCTGCAGCAACACAAGTGCGAAAAGTGGTTTTTCAACACTAACATAAGTGCGAAAAGTGTTTTTTCCACACTAATACAAGTGCAAAAGTGGTTTCCTGCACCAATACAAGTGCAAAAGTGGTTTTCAACACTAACACAAGTGCGAAAAGTGGTTTTTCAACACTAACACAAGTGCGAAAAGTGTTTTTTCCACACTAATACAAGTGCAAAAGTGGTTTCCTGCACCAACACAAGTGCGAAAAGTGGTTTTTCAACACTAACACAAGTGCGAAAAGTGGTTTTTCAACACTAACACAAGTGCGAAAAGTGGTTTTTCCACACTAATACAAGTGCAAAAGTGGTTTCCTGCACCAACACAAGTGCGAAAAGTGTTTTTTCAACACTAACACAAGTGCGAAAAGTGGTTTTTCAACACAAACACAAGTGCGAAAAGTCGTTTTTCCACACTAATACAAGTGCAAAAGTGGTTTCCTGCACCAACACAAGTGCGAAAAGTGGTTTTTCAACACTAACACAAGTGCGAAAAGTGGTTTTTCAACACTAACACAAGTGCGAAAAGTGGTTTTTCAACACTAACACAAGTGCGAAAAGTGGTTTTCAACACTAACACAAGTGCGAAAAGTGGTTTTCCACACTAATACAAGTGCAAAAGTGGTTTCCTGCACCAACACAAGTGCGAAAAGTGGTTTTACAACACTTAACACAAGTGCAAAAAGTGGTTTTTCAACACTAACACAAGTGCGAAAAGTGGTTTTTCAACACTAACACAAGTGCGAAAAGTGGTTTTTCAACACTAACACAAGTGCGAAAAGTGGTTTTTCCACACTAATACAAGTGCAAAAGTGGTTTCCTGCACCAACACAAGTGCGAAAAGTGGTTTTACAACACTAACACAAGTGCAAAAAGTGGTTTTTCAACACTAACACAAGTGCGAAAAGTGGTTTTTCAACACTAACACAAGTGCGAAAAGTGTTTTCCACACTAATACAAGTGCAAAAGTGGTTTTTCAACACTAACACAAGTGCGAAAAGTGGTTTTTCAACACTAACACAAGTGCGAAAAGTGTTTTTTCCACACTAATACAAGTGCAAAAGTGGTTTCCTGCACCAACACAAGTGCGAAAAGTGGTTTTTCAACACTAACACAAGTGCGAAAAGTGGTTTTTCAACACTAACACAAGTGCAAAAAGTGGTTTTTTCCACACTAATACAAGTGCAAAAGTGGTTTCCTGCACCAACACAAGTGCGAAAAGTGGTTTTTTCAACACTAACACAAGTGCGAAAAGTGGTTTTCAACACAAACACAAGTGCGAAAAGTCGTTTTTCCACACTAATACAAGTGCAAAAGTGGTTTCCTGCACCAACACAAGTGCAAAAGTGGTTTTTCAACACTAACACAAGTGCGAAAAGTGGTTTTTCAACACTAACACAAGTGCGAAAAGTGGTTTTTCAACAATAACACAAGTGCGAAAAGTGGTTTTTCAACACTAATACAAGTGCAAAAGTGGTTTCCTGCACCAACACAAGTGCGAAAAGTGGTTTTTCAACACTAACACAAGTGCGAAAAGTGGTTTTTCAACACTATCACAAGTGCAAAAAGTGTTTTTTCCACACTAATACAAGTGCAAAAGTGGTTTCC